>NC_090272.1:72548608-72848608 GCF_040414725.1 Anabrus simplex | reverse complement strand
AGAAGGAGGCGTAGATTGTGTAGATGTTCCTGATGATCTTTTCCAGTAACAATAATATCATCCAGGTAGTTAGCACAACCGGGAATGGAGGCAGTGAGTTGAGCTAAATAGCGCTGAAAAATAGCCGCTGAGGATGAAACACCGAATGGGAGCCGCTGGAGCTGGAGCAGTCCGAGAGGAGTGTTGAGTGTTAGAAATTTCTTAGAGTCTTCGTCTAAAAGTAGCTGGAGATATGCTTCTTTAAGATCAACTCGAGAGAAGAATTGTCCACCAGCGAGACGACGGAATAAGTCTTCTGGACGTGGAATAGGAAAGATATCTGTGTCGAGTTGTGCGTTGACTGTAGATCGAAAATCGCCACAAAGTCGAACATTACCATCAGGTTTCTTGATTACCACTAGTGGAGTAGCCCATTGACTAGAAGTAACTGGTACCACAATTCCAGTTTGTATCCATCTTTCTAATTCTTTCGTGACCAGGTCTTGAAGTGCTAGGGGTACTGGACGTGCTTTGAGGAAGCGAGGCTTAGCTCCGGATTTCAGCTGTATGTGAGCTGTATAGTCTTTTGCTGTTCCGAGCTGAGAGTCGAAGACTTCAGGAAACTGCTTTAGGAGATCGGTAACGTCAGAAGTAGGATGCAATGTAGATACAACGTTAATGTTGTCATGTATCTGGAAACCAAATAAGTTAAATAGATCCATGCCCATAATGTTGGATGCAGTGTAGTTGTTAACTACGAGAAGAGGAATGGCCTTCTGAATTCCTTTATAACTAGCCTGAAGCTGGATTTGACCTTTAATGTCAATTTTCTTTCTGTTAAACGTCACAAGCTGGATTTCAGCTGGAGAGCATGAAGGGGAACCTAAGTCATGGTAGGTAGCTAGATTAATAATAGAGATAGGTGATCCAGTGTCTAATTGAAAATCGACAGATCGAGTAGAGAATGAGAGAGGAACGATGATCTTGTGAGAATTCCGTGTGGGAAGAATAAGATTGATCTGATCAACTTCCATGTCTTGGCGGGGCTGTATATGCTTCGGGCGTGCTGCAGGAGTCTTAGCAGGGCGGAGCGAACTCCGACATACAGTCTTAATGTGTCCAAGTTTATTACATCGTTCACAGGTGGCTTTGAAAAAACGACAGTCACGACGTTCATGATGCTTGAAACAGCCTCGGCAGGAAGGCAGAAGTTTCGAGGTGCTTTTAGAATTGGGCTTCCTTGTAGCATTACGAGAGGGAACCTGGCGAGAATGCTTGGTAGAGAGCGCCTTATCTGGACGGTTCACTGTAGCAGAGGACTTGCGGGCCTGAGGCGAGACTTGAGCAACTTCGTGTGGAGAAGCTATGGCTGCGGCAGTCTTGGTAGTAAGCTCATAAACCGTAGCAATACGCTGGACGTCTTCTAAAGAAGGGTTACTCTGCTTGACAGCGTCAAAACGTATCTTGTCCTCAGGAGTATGTAAAATTACCATGTCCCGAATGAGAGAATCAGTGTAGGGTGAACCACAACCGTCCTTGGAGCATATGAACTGGCAGGGTTTAGCTAGACCACGCAATTCAGTTATCCATTCAGTATGTGTCTGATGGGGTTGCTTTCTGCTCTGAAAAAATTTATAGCGAGCAGCCACTATGTGAGGAGCTTTGGCATAATGTTCAGTGAGACGGGCCAGGAGCTGTGCGAATGGTACCTCAGAAAGGTTTTCTTCTGGACCTAATTTACGTAGTAATTCACACGTAGCATTGCCAACTGAACTAAGAAATAGTGCTCGGCGGCGTTGATCATCTGTGACAGAATGGCAGATGAAATGCTGTTGTAAGCGTGGTAAATAAACTGACCATTCTTCCTTAGCCGGATCAAAAGCAGAGAACGGAGGAATAGCTGATGGCTGTGTAGAGACAGAAATAGCTTGAATAGCCTGAATTAATGCTGCCTGTTGTTGTTGCATAAACTGTTGTTGTTGCTGCTGTAAGGCTTGGAATACCGTAGCGAGTTGCTCAGCTGTAGCCATTGCGAGATGCGTGCAATAAAGAGCAAGGAGAGCTGTGTGTCAGAACTAGTTGTAGGCGCGACCTTGACCGGTATATGCTGGGAGTGAGAGAGAGAGCAAGCAAACACGCTGGAGCGTGCCACACAGGTGGAGCGCACGACAGATAGCTGTGGAATGTCTGTTGAGTGGGCGACACACTGAGCACTGATTGACTTCGTCGCCAATGTCTAAGTGTATGAGGGCACTGAGTTTGCTGTACCTCGTTGTGAAGGAGTGGATGAATTGCAAGTTATTATCCTGTCGCCACAGAGTTGGTGACTGGGGCCGATGAATTGGAGTGTTTGTTGCGTCCTTTTTTTTTTACCTCGTCGCCATAGAGTTGTGTTGTAACCAAGGTTGAGATTTACAAAACACAACTTTATTATTCGCTTCAAATGCAAAATACACTATTTACACAAATAAAATTGAAATTTAACTTGAAGCAAAATGAATTAGGAATCTTGAGAAAGAGTCTAGCTGTTGTACACTATATACAAGTTTGCAGTATTTACATCCACTTCTATCTTGAAAAGATAGTCCTTGATATATGAAAAGTCGATAGTCGAAAACTATCAGAAGTACTGACATAAATGTTTTGGAAAGTCCTTCCTTGCTGAGTTCATAAAAGCAAGTTCAATGTTGAAAGAATTCTTACTTGGCGAAACCAAGGGAGCTTGCATTAATTAGGGAAATATGTAATAGTATGACTGGATATGGGCAGCGGAATAAGTAAGAGGAGCGGTGACCAGAGGTGAAACCTCGTACTGCCAGAAATTCAGTCCACCTGGCCGAAGCACATTTTCAAGAGGAGTAGCCTCCGTGCTCGACGTAGGGTGTATTCTGGAGCTGGACACCGGGGCAAGTGGGCATCTGGACAGGCTGGAAGTTCCTCTTTATAGTACACACACGATGGTTCAGGCACGCGCACTGAGAGCTGCGCGTCGAGGCTAGAAGAATGACACTTGGCGCGCGTGTAGCTGGCTGGCGGAGCGAGCAGGGAGCGCCGGACATACAACAGTTTTCCGTGGTTTCCTATTTTCAGACCAGGCATATGCTGGGGCTGTACTTTAAGGCCACGGCCGCTTCCTTCCTACTCCTAGCCCTTTCCTCTCCCATCGTCGCCATAAGGCCTATCTGTGTCGGTGCGACGTAAAGCCACTGGCATGTTCTATGAGGCATTTGTTGCAGTATTTGCGGGGTAATGGTGCTGAAGGTCTCATTCACAGTCCTCCGTAACTGATCGTTGGTAAACAATGTCTGTATTTTCTCTGGGCTTGTAGGCCGTAGTCCAGGAGCATATGACGGTCCCGACGTATCACCGAAAATTGCGTTCGACATTTTCAAAGGTTCCGAATGACTTCACCCGTCTACAACGGGAATCCATCGAAATCGTAAAGCACACCAACAGCTTTTCTAAACCTTGCTTCGTGTTCTCTAATTTGACAGTCAAGCGATTCAACAGTGTTTTAGACACGATTGTTTATTTTATAGGTGGCAACAAAATCAATCATTCAATAAGTTATTGAAGTTGGTTTAATGGATGTTGTAACGGACTCCTCACTTCACCGGCAACTACTGTTATGAACTTCGCCACGCACATAACCTTTTTCTACTATTAATATGGACTTACCCTCATCATGATATAAACCGCATTTTCTCTCCAACTGGAACTTACATACTTATGTGAATTTGCACACATCGTACCTTGCACGAACTCTGATCTAGCCACCTTTACGATCTACGATAAACTAAATTCCTTTCCGCGGCCTGACGTCATGTGACATCGCCTGGTTTGTCACGCATGCTCCACTAACCTCTGGAATCTTCCAGACATATTTCTCATTATTCCACACTATATATACCCGGCCTTCCTCTGAATGTATTGAGACTTTGGCCTGTGTGGAGGGAGCAACATCTAACGTCTACTCCGTCCTTAGGGACATGTGCCCAGAAGTCTCCATTTTCGGGCAGTTCGTGCAATTTGGTTCATGATGAGGTATGACAAACTGATTTCTTTACTGTAAATACCTTTAGTTGCATTGCGAGATACTTTCCTTGCAAATTCAGACTGGGAGCATGGCATTTCCAGGCCGAAATTTCACTTGTCCTTTTTGTGTTTACACTTTTCATTAACGAACCTAGTAACGACCTTCTTTCTAAATGTGCGTGTGGTGTATTGGCAACTGTGCGACTCCTACTATATACACACTTCTACCCGTTCAGTGCTTCGCCATTTTAGTTTCTGAATGTTGTGAAACTGGTTCACTTGAAGTATATTGTGATTATTCGCCTGTAGAACTACCTGGCTTTGTGTCAAACGAGTGATAACGGAAGTGGTTGTGACTTGCATATAGCATTTAGATTTTGCTCAGAAGATTTCCTGCTGGCATACTCGAATTTGGTAACTATAAACATCCCCTTTTTCTCGTTGTTCTGGGTTTCTCTTTTTACAGCTATATTTACCCTTTTCTTATTCGTCCCTTTCCATTCCTGCGCTATTCTATCTCATTTACCTTCTTTTTCTCGGATATCTTATTTACTATAATGAATCTGTATTTTGTATATGTGGTTGGGAAAATTTCATATTTGTACAGTTCTCCTTTCATGTAAATTTTTAGAGTTTTGATTTATTATTCTAATATATGTTTTCAAATTTTTATCTTGGTTTCTCATCTCTTTTCACCCGTCATGTCCCTTATTTCTCCTCACATTCTCTTTTAATTTTCTAATATTATCTAGCATGGTTTCCACTGCGCTATCCGTGGTTATTCTGGAATGCTTATTGGAGATTTTTTTTTTTTTACCACGGCCTTCATTCTCAATTTGGCGTTTAACTCGCTGCGTAATATTACTACCTACCGATTGAAAGTACTCGGTGTTACCGATACTTTGTGATTTCCCTCGGCAGTATTATATATTGTACCCGTCTAAATGGTACCTCAGTTAATTTGGGAAAGCTGGGAATATTTATTACGGAGCATTGCTTACGAGTGCGCGTGTACCAGCTGTGACATAGTTGTGCGAGAGCGAGCCGGCCGAAACTAGGTCAACAGCTGATCGAGGGTGACCAGAGCGCAGTTACGTCATGACACCAGCAGACGACAGAGGGGAGGAGAAATGTTCTCATAAAATCCACTCGTAGCGGTCAAGGACGAGCTATGGCGCAGGTCGATTACCAGCCAATAGAAATTGAGGAAAGTGCTGGAAATATTAGGATTGTTCTGGAAAAGTCGAAGAAAGTTCTTGTGTATGAACGACAGAACAGTTCAGGAGAAATTTCACGAGACGACGGCCAGAACAGTTTTCCAAGAGCACGTCGGACAGTGGTTTTCTTACGAGAAGTCGAACCGTGTATTCTCTACGGGAAAGAAGAATATTTTCAGACGACGTGAATACTAGTGTAATCCTTGTAGGGCACGATCATTACATTACTTGAATGTCAGTGTAATTCATTGTTAGCTCAACGCAGTATCCAGCGAGCTTATTACAGTCATGCATTCTCCCGGGTGGAAAATGTTAAACCACAGACAGTCAGCGTGCTCATTAAAGCCGATTCTTGCCATAGAAGCTTTAGGAATGTTCCATTGGACATTATGAAAGGAAGTCACGATCTCAAGTGGATAGACGAGAGGAAATCTAACCTTTATTTAATCATCATAATATTCAGCCCTATTATTTGTCAGCCTAAGGCGCATCGTAACTTAATGAATGTGTTCAGAAGACAAAGCTTATAGTAATAATGGACCTGAAGTACATCGTTGCGCCAAGTTAAGTGTTGAAAATAACTTAGTGAGTTATAGCTAGTGTGGATCCCTGTGCTAATAGAATATTTTAGTTTCAGCTATCTCCGAGGAAACCAAGTTGTCGACATGCGGCGATCAAGAGGGAAATCGAGAGATTTTCTGGGACTTTGCTGGAATAAAAGGAAGACGCTGAATAGAGCTACAGTCATGTGGAACTAAATTCCAGAGTGCACGCCAACGCGATGACTTTGTACATCCGTAAACCACCATAGATGAGGCAAGAGATGTCGTCGCCTGGAGCAGCATCCCGACGCCAAGGATTCTCACCGGAAATATGAGTACCCTTGTAAAATTTCTTCTCTTTTAGTAGATGACTAGATTGTATTCTTGCGTAGAGTAAAGTAGTTTCATTAGTAATTTTGTATTTAATGGTGATGGGAGAGCGTTCCTTACTTCGTTGATTTGTGATTTCAATATTGTTCTATCTTTGCATTTCCTTGGAATAATGATAGTTTTATTTTGGACGTGATGATGAATAATCCCAGTTGTTCTTGAGTCGACAAGAGTGAGTGATTATGATCTTCGAAAGTGACTTTAAGGGAGTAAGGCCTACTAACAATCATGATAATAATAATAATAATAAGAAGAATAAATTAAACTCATAAAAATAGTAAATGAAGATATGATTAGATGTAGGAGTACACTATAATTAAATCGTAGTTTTAAAACCCTGTTAGTCATGTGTAGTGATTGATGGTAGAAGGGAAAGTGAACGACGAATGTGAGAAATATTCTTCGAGAGAACGATCTAGGAGCCATTATAGGATAATAATAATAATAATGCTAATAATAGTAAAGGTCGGATAATGTAAAAGTTGTTGAGATTAAACTTGTATGGTCATTGTGATAATGGAGTTCGCCATTAATGGACGACATGGGACTATTAGGGTGCATGTCGGGCCTAAAAGGTATTATGAGTCACAGTGATTGTAATGAATGATTATGGCGATAATGATTTATGAGGATGTACGAATTTAGTGACTAATAATAGGTCTATTTCTGGCTCAACAACTGAAATGAATAATACATGACTTAATCGTTATTAGATGTTTTCGAGGCTCGTGAGCTCTTATCACTGATGATGGTGATAGTTATTCTTCGAGAGAGAAATTTGGCTTTCTGTATCATCATAACTACAGTCATGAGCGAGTTTTTATTCTGGTCAGATGATTGTAAGGATCTTCAATAAAACTCAAGAGGAAGACGAGATAAATGACTGGATGATAATAATAATAATAAATATTATAGATTCATTGTGTGATAAAAATTTACTTAACCAGTTGGTAGAATTGGGTTGTTTGATGTCATTTACTTATATCATTCCAAGGAAACTTATCTTGTATATTTTTTTTTGGTGACTGTGAAGCATTGTTGTTGTTGTTGTTGATTCCGTGTAGGATCTCATGATGCTCTATCCATCCATGAAATGCTAGGTAATTTAGAAAAGTTAAATAGAGTAAGGAAAGAATACAGTCAAGCGTAGTCTACGAGAGAGAGGGAGTTATGCCAAAGAAATTGTAAAAATATTTCCCAACACTAAAATGAAATTGTAAAGGAATTTTATGATAACAAGATGAGTTAGAGGATTTTCACAGGTAGAGTGAATGAATTTTCAAGAGATTTCCTCGAACAAGTAAATGCTGAGCTAATAGTAATTTTTCTTCAAAATGTATGAAATTATTTTACCTGTAAATGACTAAACATGAGTTATAACGGGAAATGACAGCTTTGCTAATTTTGTGGTTCATTCGATGTTGCAGAGTAAAATACTGGGTGGAGTTTCATTGAAGAAGCAATGGAATCTAACTCCAGAAGCATGCGAGGACTTATAGTCGTGTTCATTTATTCACAAGCCATTAAAGATTGAGATATTTCTTTTGTTGCAAAGTCACATTGTATTTAAAAAATTTTTTTTCTTTCATGCATTTGTCCAGACTGAGTTTCCGTTATGTTTTAATAAACGTTGTTGTTATTTGCCCTGATTTTCATTTATATTGTGTCACCTATCCAGTCACCAAGGGTCCTGAAAATATAAACTCTATGAAATTGTCCCTTAATAGCAAAATCGGCCCTGCGAACGGTCCACCCTTTTGGGACTCTCGTTTTGCCGACTGAGCGACCCCGGAGAAGGGGACATATTTCATTGGCGCCCAACTTTCAGGGCCAACCAAAACCCTCATTGCTTAGGCATTGATCGTTTTGGTGAGTTATTTCCAGGGCATATTTTTGTTGTTGTTGTTATATTTACGATCTTGTTGTTTCGGCGAACACTATGGTGGCGCAAAAGCAAGGAGATGGTAATTTTCATTCAGTTAAATGGTGACAATTAAATGGATAGAGATACCAAGGTTGGTAATGACATAATACAGCTGGACATTGCTTCGGTATAGGTCTATTTGTTACAGTACGGAGAGCATGCTTGTTGAGTTCATACTTTGTATTTTACAAATTCTTTGGCAATTTCCGGTGAAATTTAGGCAAATGGGGCAAAGATGTACAGGTTCATCGTTGTTGGCGAGCACAATGCTTATGAATTGTAATGGATTTGGATACTTTAGCTCGGATGATAGCGGAGATGAGAGCCAGCGCTGAGAAATTGGGAGCTGAGAATAAGGCTAGTATTGAAAGACTTGAACGTAATCAATCCGAAATGAGAGCGGAAACTAAGGCTAGTGTTGATTCTATTAGAACTGAGTTTAAGGAGAGTCAAGCACAGATGTCACGTGAGTTCAAAGACAACCAGACTAGGTTAACCCAAGAAATTAAAGTGATGTCGCGTGATTTTAAAGATAGTCAGGCGAAGTTGAAACAAGAGATTGAACGAACGGTTACAAACTCGATAGCTAGCGTAGCGCAGGAGTTTACTGAGAGGTTAGGCACGCTCAAGAAATCAATTATGGATAATATGATCACACAGAAGACTGAGGTGGAAAGGAAAATTTCTGAGCTTAGCAACCAAATACAATCGCATAAGGAAAATACGACCGATGTGCAATTGAGGTGGACTAAACGATTTAAGGAAGTATGTGATAGTATAATTCAGGTCGACAAGGGGGTCAGACAGGAAATTCAGATGAGCAAAGAAGTCATTACTGGTGAAGTAGAAGGTCTGAAAACAGCTGTAAATGACAATAAGAAAGCTATCGGAGAAGTTGTATCCAAGGTGGAACACGAACTTCTTGCGTCCCGTGGGTTAGTAGGACAAATGGAGGATAAAATAAAGGGGATGTCAGACGAAATATCAAATATGACAACGGAACTACAAACGTTGCGATTGCATAGTGACAGCACACGAGTTGTGACTGCGTCCGTAATTGAAAGGCAATCACAAATGGAGCAACAGTTTAAAGCAGGATTCATTTGTTCGACTCCTAATGCAGCACAGGAGATAAAAACTTCCGGTCGAGCTAAGAATAATACCGCATCTTTAAATCAAATGGACGATAAAGGGAACAGGCCGCAGATTGTGAATATTATACGTCTACAGGACAATCAACCCCGAAAGTTCAACAATCAAAACGGACCTACACCTAAAACTTTTATTAAGGACCTACAAGAATATTTTAAAGATAATGACATTCCTCCTGAACGACAATTACGAGTGACGGAAAAATACCTAGATTCGTCAGCTCACACGTGGTTTATGGCATTCCGGTACAGTTTCGATGATTTCGAAGGATTTAAAGTCGCATTTTTCGATAAATTTTGGAACACAGATATTCAGCACAATTTAAGGACGGAATGGTATGCTCGTCGATATGCTTCGACGCTGCCTGCGAAATTTTCCGAGTTTGCCGCAAATCAGATCCGGAAAATTCGAGAATTGGACGACCCACTTCCAGAGGAAGAATTATGCCGAGTCATCATTCGACAGCTACCGCCGGACGTACAAAGAATATTAATAGCATCGAACATCCGAACAGCTATAGAGCTGGAAAGAGTATTAAGACAGCTAGATATGACGTCTAGGGATCATACCCGTAATACTCGAGCCTTGAGTCAGGAAATCAATTCGACTTATGTTGAGAAAGAAAGGACGGTGGTTCCACAGAAAAATAAAGAGGTACAAACTAAAGAAAGGTCCGAACGGAGTGAAACAAGGGATGAGCAGAGATTACAGAGGGGCTTCCATGGATTTCGACCGTATTCGATGGGATCAAGAGGAAGAGATCGATATTTTGGCCGAACTTCCCGAGGAATAAAATATGCCGCCGAGAAAAGAAGAAATTATTATCGGTTTTATCAACCAAGGGGGACAGTTGATGAAAACAAAGAACATGTCCGGGAACTCAAGGAGAAAACAGACGGAGGTGAAATATGGAGAAGAGCTATTTTGAATCAAAATACAGATCCCGGCGTAACAGGCGCAGAATCCCTCGCATTTCAGGAAGAAAAAAAAAGACGGAAAGGAGAGGAGGAGACCGTCTGCCAGCCCGGAATGAGTCAAGGGGTGAAAAAAAAAACGTCAATTTTTGAATGAAGAAATACCCGAAATATTAAGCCCAACCCCGTCAAGGTGACCGCTATTTGTGATTTTCCACGTCCACGAAGGATAAAACACGTACGTCAATTCCTAGGCATGTGTCAGTTTTACGCGAATTTTTGCCCGGGTTATACGAGAACGATCTCGCCATTGCAGGAATTATTGAAAAAGAACCAGAAGTGGAAATGGTCGGAAGTTGAAGAACAAGCTTTCATCCAGACCAAGGAAATGCTAAGGAACAATGTTAAGCTTAGCTACCCCAACTTCGAACGACCGTTCATTATTCAGACGGACGCCTCAAAGGTTGGAGTGGGAGCAGTCCTATTTCAAGAAAATCCAGAGAAACCGGACGTGAAAGACTTTATTTCGTTTGCAAGCAGGAAATTACGACCTAATGAGAAAGGATACACTATAACGGAATTAGAAATGTTAGCAATTGTTTACGCTTTGACGCAATGGAAAAAAATAATTTATGGGTTCCCCATACTGATCCGAACAGATCACCATGCCTTGACGTTTATGACGCGCACCACAATGAGTAGCGAAAGGGTAATGAGATGGACACTCTTTGTCCAGCAGTTTGATATCCAAGTCGAGCATTGCCCGGGAAAACAGAATGTGTTAGCAGACTATTTGAGCCGTAATCCGGAAGAAGATGTCGAGGTTTATTGGATCGAGCTAATTCCGGATGACCGGGAGCTCCTACGAAAATTACGATATTTTCCACAGATGCAGAAAAGAGATGCTACTTTAAGGCCTTTGATTGATTATTTGTCTGGAAAGATCGAACCGGGTGATCCCGGGTACAAAATGCTGAGGCGAAAAGCTAAACGATATCTTAACCAAGGGGGCATGTTATGTCAATTCGTGGACCCCATGAGGGTCAATTTAAAGGCCGTGGTGCCCATGAAAATTCGAGAAGACTTAGTATGGCATGTGCACAGAATTACGGGTCATGCAGGACTCGATAAAACTGTAGCAACTATCCAAGAAACCTTCACTTGGGATAAACTCCGCCAGAATGTACGTGAAATTATACGCACCTGTGATACGTGTCAGAGAACGAAAGCCAGCTCACACTTTGCTAAGCAAAAACCTATTCCTATTATTCCAGAGAGACCACTAAGCTTATTCGCAATGGACATATTTGGCCCGATTCCAGCCAGTAGATTTAAACATAAATTCATAATTGTAACCATAGATGTGTTTTCGAAATTTCTAACCCTTTTTCCAATTCAGAAGGCGAACACAAAATCGATCCTATGGAGATTAAAGAAAAGCATAATTCCTATGATGGGGAAACCCAAAGTCTTGCTGACTGACCACGGATCGCAATTCACGGCTGAAGAGTTCCGACGAGGCTTATCTGAAATGGGGATCAAGCACACCATGAGTTCGATCCGAAATCCAGCCAGTAATCCCGCTGAGCGGGTGATGCAAGAGATTTCAAAATTTTGCAGAATTTATTGTAAAAACAGACACGATAGGTGGATCGCAGTGTTACCAATAATGATGGACGTGGTAAATAACACAGTGCATGAGGCGACGAAATTAATTCCCTCAGTCATTCACTTCAATCAATATCCCGTCCGAACTTGGGACAACGTAATTCCCCACCTGGATCAAAGACGTCCTACTCATGCGGAAGTAATTCTCCAAGCGAGAGAAAACCTTGTAGATCATGCCAACAGAAGACGGAGGAGAGTACGTAAGAAACGATTTCATCGTCCCTTAAATGTTGGAGAGTACGTATTACTCCGTAAACCCGCTATTTCAAGTCCTGTTGAAAAATTCTACGCGAAGTTCGCACCTTTATATGTTGGACCTTACAGAGTAATTAAAGACTTGGGGAACAACGCATACCAGGTAGAGAGCTTTGATGGACACTTTAGAGCTATTTATAATGCTGGGAATTTACGTGTCTATCACCAGTCCCGGAGAAATCCTAGAAATTAATCTTGAAAAGGAGCTGTTATGGTGCACATTTTCCGTGTACATTTAGAAAGTGAATTGAGTTGTTATGATTTAATCTACTAATTAAATCCTAAATCAACCAAGGGGGATTATGTACCCGTCTAAATGGTACCTCAGTTAATTTGGGAAAGCTGGGAATATTTATTACGGAGCATTGCTTACGAGTGCGCGTGTACCAGCTGTGACATAGTTGTGCGAGAGCGAGCCGGCCGAAACTAGGTCAACAGCTGATCGAGGGTGACCAGAGCGCAGTTACGTCATGACACCAGCAGACGACAGAGGGGAGGAGAAATGTTCTCATAAAATCCACTCGTAGCGGTCAAGGACGAGCTATGGCGCAGGTCGATTACCAGCCAATAGAAATTGAGGAAAGTGCTGGAAATATTAGGATTGTTCTGGAAAAGTCGAAGAAAGTTCTTGTGTATGAACGACAGAACAGTTCAGGAGAAATTTCACGAGACGACGGCCAGAACAGTTTTCCAAGAGCACGTCGGACAGTGGTTTTCTTACGAGAAGTCGAACCGTGTATTCTCTACGGGAAAGAAGAATATTTTCAGACGACGTGAATACTAGTGTAATCCTTGTAGGGCACGATCATTACATTACTTGAATGTCAGTGTAATTCATTGTTAGCTCAACGCAGTATCCAGCGAGCTTATTACAGTCATGCATTCTCCCGGGTGGAAAATGTTAAACCACAGACAGTCAGCGTGCTCATTAAAGCCGATTCTTGCCATAGAAGCTTTAGGAATGTTCCATTGGACATTATGAAAGGAAGTCACGATCTCAAGTGGATAGACGAGAGGAAATCTAACCTTTATTTAATCATCATAATATTCAGCCCTATTATTTGTCAGCCTAAGGCGCATCGTAACTTAATGAATGTGTTCAGAAGACAAAGCTTATAGTAATAATGGACCTGAAGTACATCGTTGCGCCAAGTTAAGTGTTGAAAATAACTTAGTGAGTTATAGCTAGTGTGGATCCCTGTGCTAATAGAATATTTTAGTTTCAGCTATCTCCGAGGAAACCAAGTTGTCGACATGCGGCGATCAAGAGGGAAATCGAGAGATTTTCTGGGACTTTGCTGGAATAAAAGGAAGACGCTGAATAGAGCTACAGTCATGTGGAACTAAATCCCAGAGTGCACGCCAACGCGATGACTTTGTACATCCGTAAACCACCATAGATGAGGCAAGAGATGTCGTCGCCTGGAGCAGCATCCCGACGCCAAGGATTCTCACCGGAAATATGAGTACCCTTGTAAAATTTCTTCTCTTTTAGTAGATGACTAGATTGTATTCTTGCGTAGAGTAAAGTAGTTTCATTAGTAATTTTGTATTTAATGGTGATGGGAGAGCGTTCCTTACTTCGTTGATTTGTGATTTCAATATTGTTCTATCTTTGCATTTCCTTGGAATAATGATAGTTTTATTTTGGACGTGATGATGAATAATCCCAGTTGTTCTTGAGTCGACAAGAGTGAGTGATTATGATCTTCGAAAGTGACTTTAAGGGAGTAAGGCCTACTAACAATCATGATAATAATAATAATAATAAGAAGAATAAATTAAACTCATAAAAATAGTAAATGAAGATATGATTAGATGTAGGAGTACACTATAATTAAATCGTAGTTTTAAAACCCTGTTAGTCATGTGTAGTGATTGATGGTAGAAGGGAAAGTGAACGACGAATGTGAGAAATATTCTTCGAGAGAACGATCTAGGAGCCATTATAGGATAATAATAATAATAATGCTAATAATAGTAAAGGTCGGATAATGTAAAAGTTGTTGAGATTAAACTTGTATGGTCATTGTGATAATGGAGTTCGCCATTAATGGACGACATGGGACTATTAGGGTGCATGTCGGGCCTAAAAGGTATTATGAGTCACAGTGATTGTAATGAATGATTATGGCGATAATGATTTATGAGGATGTACGAATTTAGTGACTAATAATAGGTCTATTTCTGGCTCAACAACTGAAATGAATAATACATGACTTAATCGTTATTAGATGTTTTCGAGGCTCGTGAGCTCTTATCACTGATGATGGTGATAGTTATTCTTCGAGAGAGAAATTTGGCTTTCTGTATCATCATAACTACAGTCATGAGCGAGTTTTTATTCTGGTCAGATGATTGTAAGGATCTTCAATAAAACTCAAGAGGAAGACGAGATAAATGACTGGATGATAATAATAATAATAAATATTATAGATTCATTGTGTGATAAAAATTTACTTAACCAGTTGGTAGAATTGGGTTGTTTGATGTCATTTACTTATATCATTCCAAGGAAACTTATCTTGTATATTTTTTTTTGGTGACTGTGAAGCATTGTTGTTGTTGTTGTTGATTCCGTGTAGGATCTCATGATGCTCTATCCATCCATGAAATGCTAGGTAATTTAGAAAAGTTAAATAGAGTAAGGAAAGAATACAGTCAAGCGTAGTCTACGAGAGAGAGGGAGTTATGCCAAAGAAATTGTAAAAATATTTCCCAACACTAAAATGAAATTGTAAAGGAATTTTATGATAACAAGATGAGTTAGAGGATTTTCACAGGTAGAGTGAATGAATTTTCAAGAGATTTCCTCGAACAAGTAAATGCTGAGCTAATAGTAATTTTTCTTCAAAATGTATGAAATTATTTTACCTGTAAATGACTAAACATGAGTTATAACGGGAAATGACAGCTTTGCTAATTTTGTGGTTCATTCGATGTTGCAGAGTAAAATACTGGGTGGAGTTTCATTGAAGAAGCAATGGAATCTAACTCCAGAAGCATGCGAGGACTTATAGTCGTGTTCATTTATTCACAAGCCATTAAAGATTGAGATATTTCTTTTGTTGCAAAGTCACATTGTATTTAAAAAATTTTTTTTCTTTCATGCATTTGTCCAGACTGAGTTTCCGTTATGTTTTAATAAACGTTGTTGTTATTTGCCCTGATTTTCATTTATATTGTGTCACCTATCCAGTCACCAAGGGTCCTGAAAATATAAACTCTATGAAATTGTCCCTTAATAGCAAAATCGGCCCTGCGAACGGTCCACCCTTTTGGGACTCTCGTTTTGCCGACTGAGCGACCCCGGAGAAGGGGACAATATATATATATATATATATGCATATAACCCCCACAAAGGGTTATAATGTGTATGTTAGTACATACGTAGGTTTTGTTACTGTTCTATTTTATTTCTGGCGCAGAGATCACGGCATCCCTGAGGGACTCCCCCAGGAGAGACCCGCACCGCATCCCCCTCCCCCACGCCCATAGTTTCCCCGGGTATCCCCCGTTTATTGAAATACTATACATTATTTACGTTGATCTTCAGGTATATGTTTATACACATTTTATTTTGTATTTTTATTTGTCAAGCCTCTTGTTTGGCTTTTTAGTCCTTTTTTGTGATGTTTTTTATCGTTTAAATGACAAATACAATTATTGTAGTATTTTAACATGTGTTTTCTTACGATATTTCATTCATTTGTTCGTAGTGGTCACTGTTAAAGAGTCAGTGTCGTCAACAATAGGGTAGAGTAATTTTCATTCATAGAGCTAACGTCTGGTCATTGGCTTCTTTTAAATTTGCTGATTGATAACGGTTTACAGGTAATAATAATAATAATAATAATAATAATAATAATAATAATAATAATAATAATAATAACTCTTACCACCACTATATAAAGAGGGTGACCGAATATATGCCGATGACTACAGAGGAATTATTA
The DNA here is from genome assembly GCF_040414725.1 of Anabrus simplex. Classification (NCBI taxonomy): domain Eukaryota; kingdom Metazoa; phylum Arthropoda; class Insecta; order Orthoptera; family Tettigoniidae; genus Anabrus; species Anabrus simplex. Next base: position 72,832,576 of record NC_090272.1, on the reverse strand, counting down.
TTATTATTATTATTATTATTATTATTATTATTATTATTATTATTATTAGCCTACATTTAATTCTATTCTTACTGCATTAGTGCATTCATGTAATATGTTGTGGAGATGCAATAAAAAAGAAAAAAGGTTAGTCTATTAAGTTGCAGTATGTCAGCTGTAGAGTGATACTTGCAGATCGTGTGATACCGTTCTTCGTAATTCAGTTGTTATTGGAAAAGTAGTAGATTTACTGCGAAACATTTGAAAATGAATGATTACTCGAGTGGTAGCAATTTTGAAAGGGGAAATTGAACGGTTGTATGTGAGTGATAGTGGTGAGTGCGGTAGAATATGGAACTGAATATATATGTGTGTATGTGTGTGTTTTTATCCACATTCTCTATGTTCCTGGTGGTTCTCATTTTGATTATTTTTCCGTTTCAGGTGAGTCTCCATCCTCTTCTATTCGGTTTGGAAATTGTGGTAAGCTTATTCTGCTTATTTCTACTAGCATGTACCCGCGGCTTCGCCCGCGTTTAATAATTCAACCGTTAGTTCGTTTTAAATCTTTTTAAAGCAAAATAAAAACATATTATTTATTAACACACATCAGTTTTACATATTTTGTATGAATTACATTATTTTTAATTCTATTGTTACTTTCGATGCTTAAGAAACCGGGTTGGTGGATGTTACAAACATATTAAAAGACCATTTCCAACTCTTGAATAACCCACGTACAGTTGACCATAGGAGGAGCACGGTTTTCGAATATCGAGTCCTACAACTTTAAGCGATTGTCCTTGTACCTTGTTGATGCACATAGCGAAACCCAAACGAAAGGGAAACTGCAGACGTCTAAATTGAAACTGTATATCCGAAGGGATGATGTGAATCCCAGGAATGAATACTACTTCCCCCGTGGCATGTCCAGTCACGATTGTAGCTTCCATAATATTCGGCATCGGATTCTTGAGTGAAACGATAACATTTTCAAAATACTGAATATCTAAGAATACGCCTCTGTTAACAATTTCAGATCTCTGCTTGCTGTAGATCTGGCTGGCCATCGCGCATATACACACAGAAAAGCAGTTCCGGATATTACATACTGAATATGGCTCCTCGTGTCGGGACCCAAAATGGCTTCCTACTCCATGGACTTAAAATGGTTCCGTGTCTTTTGTTCTCTACCTCTGTTATGTGCGTTGCCTAGCGACAGTAAATCTATGCATTTAATCCTGTGACAGCACGTTGGATTGTCATATCCCAACATACGTTTTCAGACGGTTTTGCGTTCATTACTCACCAACGAAAGCGAAAAATTCGGCTTCGACGTGCATTCGGACCCCCTTCCATGTTCCTATGTTCAAAATTTCAGATCTCTGCGTGCCGTAGATTTGACTGGATTTCGCGCACACACAGACAAACACTTCCCTTCATTATTATAGGCATATAGTAACACCAATATTATTTGTTAAAAACTCCTTCAATTAGTAATCGTATGAGACGTCAGTGGTATGGATTATTGCCGTCAGTGGCGGCTCGTGACTTTCGTTACCGGAGATTCAACAAACTTTTGTAAACACATGTATGCCACTCGAAGAACACGAACTAACTTGAATGATGTTTGTTCGCACTGACCATATGTCTGTTTGGACACCCCCTAGGGGGTGCCTATTGCGGTGCCAGTACCGGTGCGCTATGTAGCGCTCCTCACCTGGCCTGTTGTAGAAAATAATGTATAAAAATAATAAGTATATGAGGATTGATGATGATGATAATAATAATAATAAGAAGAAGAAAAATGGTGATGTTTGAAAACTGTAATTGACTGCGGTTATGTGGGAATATGGTAAAACGCAACATTACTCGCAGAGTGCCATGGCTTTTTGGGAATATATCTAAATTGGTGTGGGCCAGCGGCAGGGGCTGAGTCCGGATGGTGACCCATCCAAGCTCTGACCACGCCCGATGTTTCTTTACTGTATCGGACCCTGTCGCTGGGTTGTAAGCTAGAATAGGATGCTATTCTTGTGTGTCGGTTGTTTGTGACACTTGTAATTTAGATTGACAGCATTTGTTTTGCAATTAGCTTGTCAGTATTGCTTGTATTGTGCGACCCGCCTCAGCGGTTCTTGGTACGTGGCAGAGGTTACAAAAACGGTCCTTATCTTGTTGTGTGTGTATGACTGTTTAGGTTAAGTGTTGTGTGGGCGTTATGCGTTGGTGTATTTTAGTCTGGATTTTGTAGTATGTCTTTTATTAAAAATATGTATTTGGGTAAACGGTGAATTATGTCGTGACGGTCTGGTTCGTATTGGCCTAGAGATCTGATTAATGGGTTGTTTTGTTGTAGTTTTGTTGTAGTTTTGTTCGCACTGTTCACAATGTCGGTAATTTAAGAACTCGTGTAAACTAGACAATCAGCGTTTTCATTAGCGGTTACCTTCCTGATCCTCTTTACCTCAGTGGCTTTAAAATTAAGTTTCACTCCAAAGAAAGCAAATGGACAGAAATTTAGTAAGTATTGATATATTTGGGAGAAAATATAAATCTGAGTTTGGCAGTTTAATGTGACTTTTGGTAGGAGTGATCCTTGTCAACACTAGCGCTATCTATGTGCAGATGTGTGCACTATTCTCAACTGCCAAAATTTTAATTCCTGTAAGGGCAACAGATAGCAGGTACATACCAGTTTTGTAACCCTCACAACACGACTTGCGATTACGAAGGCGTGCGAGAGTAGCATACTGCGCATGCATATAGCACAAATATCCTTTTCTGAGATATCCTGTCCTCGTCTTCGTACTGGCCAATGTCCCCCATCACCTCATCTCTCCCCACGCCTAGGTATGGGCGGAGAGCTTGCCTTCCAAGGAGATGCTTTTCAGACGAGTATCCAGCCACGTACCTTGCGCAGCTCGTTTGAACTGAAAGCCACTACGATTATATTACGGATAGATGGGCTTAGCAAGAGCTTCGAGATTGATAAGGGCGCTGTGAAAATTAAGCATTTAATTACAGTTTGATATAAACTCGAGGTACATTGCTCCATTGCGCTGTACCAGAAACCGCCACTGCTTGCCGCACTTCAGATTTTTAATCTACCAATGACCACAGACACAGAGTTGTCTTTTGCTATTTGCTTTACGTCGCACCGTCACAGATAGGTCTTATGGCGACGATGGGACAGGGAAGGCCTAGGAATGGGAAGGAAGCGACCGTGGCCTTAATTAAGGTACAGCCTGGTGTGTAAATGGGAAATCACGGAAAACCATCTTCAGGGCTGCCGACAGTGGGGTTCGAACCCACTATCTCCCGGATGCGAGCTCATAGCTGTGCGCTCCCAACCGCACGGCCAACTCGCCCGGTGAGTTGTCACATTTAACAACCCCCCCCCCCTAAAGTACCCCTGACCTCAGCTAGGAACGCACCCATCAACTTGGGCTGGAAGCGCTCTACCGTTTGAGCTGCTCGGTCTGGTAGTATATAGTAATAACGACCCCTTCCCCTTTCGCCACGCGTCACCCATTTATGAAGTTAATCATTTTTTTTTTCTATCTGCTTTACGTCGCACCGTCACAGATATGTCTTATGGCGACGATGGAAGAGGAAAGGCCTAGGAATTGGAAGGAAGCGGCCGTGGCCTTAATTAAAGTACAGCCCCGGCATTTGCCTGGTGTGAAAATGGGAAACCACGGAAAACCATCTTCAGGGCTGCCGACAGTGGGGCTCGAACCCATTATCTCCCGATTACTGGATACTGGCCGCACTTAAACGACTGCTACTATCGAGCTCGGTAGTTAATCATATTTTAAAACAATTCCATGATGCATTGGTGCTCAAGAAACTGTTCTCGAGATTGCCTTCTAATATTTTGCTACTAATTCATACTTAACGAATATAAAGTACCGAAAGTACCGTGGCGGGTTATCAGGATTCTTACAACTAAAATTGCTGCACAGAGATTTAGCCTGTTTCAGAGAAGTAAGAGGAATGGTGTGGCGGCTATTAGGAATATACAAAAATAAGTTCCAGAAAGAGAGAAATAACGAAAATCAGTGTTTACTATGTGGAGAAGAAATGGAAGAAGCGCATTTATTAAGAGAATGTAGGGCGTGAAAGCTTGTAAGTAGTAGGCACTCAAAGTTAAATATGTGGGAAACGAATATAAAACATAGAAAGAGAGAGAGAGAGAATTCTGTACAGTTGTTAAACTATTAAATAAAGAGCGGATCCGGAAGAATAGCATTTTTTGTAGTTTAAAAAGTATTTGGGGAAAAGGAAATAAGAAGAAACAAAACAAATACGAACGAGAATAATGAAGGATAAGAGGCATGCCTGTCCTAGAATAATGAATATAATTACTAGTAAGTTAAATATAATATTACCGGACGAGTTGGCCGTGCGATTAGCGGCACGCAGCTTTGAGCTTGCATTCGGGAGATAGTGCGTTCGAACTCCACCGACGGCAACCCTGAAAATGGTTTTCCATTGTGTCTTATTTTCATAACAGGCAAATGCCTGGCTGTGACTTAATTAATGCCACGGCCGGTTCCCTCCCACTCGAACCCCTTTCCTATCCCATCGCGCCATAAGACCTCTCTGTGTCGGTGCAACGCAAAGCAAATTATATAAATAAATAAAAAGTTGTAATATATGATTTGATGCATTGTCATGTCATTATCTTATAGCTATCCTTAATTCGTCGTTAAGTACTGGTGCATTCAATTAAAACATCTCTTCGTTCATCAACTCATTCATTCATTCATTCATTCATTCATTCATTCATTCATTCATTCATTCATTCATGAAACTTTCTCCCCAGTTCGTGGTTATCCGTGACTGGAAGAGAGGACCTGGGATCCAGTCCATTCAGACATCCATCAATTCAGTCATCTATATAGGCAGTCGGTATTCCTACATCCACATTTCAATGTTCTTGTTATTTCATCAATTCACAATCAAGCACGCATCTTCTACTGAGTGCTCTCTCCCCAGTTGGTGGCTATCTGTGACTGGGAGAGAAGAGTGTCGACCCATTCTCTCTGGCATGAAATTCAATCTGGGAAGCATCAATTCATAATGCATGAAACTCTATCCGCTACTGGGGGAGAGGACTTGGAATATCGTCCACTTATTCATGCACTCTGTTCGTTCGTTCATTCATTCATTCATTCATTCTTTTAGGCATTCAGGATCTCACTCGTAATGGAATGCTCAATGCAATCCATTACAATTCAACCATGAAACCATCCATTTTTCAATTCCTTCAGTCATCCATTCATTCAGTTCAGTCATAAGGTATTATTGTCATGGTAGGATAATGCATAAGACTTGAGACACAAAATTAAGCACTAAATAAGTTAAGGAACGGGAAGAAGGTACATGTTGTCCTGGACTATATAGCATTGTTAACGTCTAGGACGAAATCATTTATATTTAGTGTAGTAATAGTTAAATAATTGTAGGAGGAGAATGTAATGCATGTATTGAATTTAATGAATTTCAATAAATGTGTACTCTCTCCCCAATTTCAGGTATTCTATTCTACTCCATTCTATTCTAGCCTGTTTTGCTATCGACTAAATTTATTCAGCTACTATTTTTCAGTTATTTGTAAGTTCACTCGAACGTGAAATTTTCATGCGACACAGTTTTTACTCACGAATCAATCGAACACACAGTCCGATGTCGAGCTCCTGCTCTCCAGCAACTACAACAAGAGCATCATTGCATCTGAATACAGTAGCAAATCTTATGTTCATCAAGATGGTTGAACATCCACGAAGAATTTTCAAACCTGCGGATTACGTGAATTAATGGTTCCTGAAAGGAAGACGTCTGGCGACTGACACGAATAGCAAGGAGAGGAAGTGTGAATTTGGCAGTGATCAGCCTCTTTTACCAGTGTGGAATTTGTGATAACCAGAGTGTGCATAATTGCCGAAAATTGTAAGATCGTGATGTTTTGTCGACTACAAGTGGGAGTACCCCTTAAATATTAAAAAAGCACTGATAATAATAATAATTTTGTTCAGGACCGAGACTAGTAAATGATTCTCTCCACTTTATGTTATATATTTGATATTGTACCTCGCTAAAAAGAAGAGAGAACGAAAGAACTCTTATGTCTTCGCGAGAGATAAGAAATTGACGCATTATGAAGAAGAAAGTGGAGCGACGAATTCTTTCTTCAGAAGCCTAGAATTACATGAGATTGACTGGTGAGATATTGTAAGATGAATTGGGACATGAAGAGAGATACGAAGACAAAAACGAGATCATGGGGAGAGCTAGATAAAAGAAGGTGGCACAGGAGAACACAACGGTGTAAAGGGAAACATTTAGGACGGTTGGTAGTTTCTTAGTTTTAGTGTGGGGATGTGAATGTCTGCAGTTTGCCTTGCTCTCAAATTTCCCTTGGGAACTACCTCGTACTCTGGACATTAAAAATATATTCACAAGTGGAAGGGAGTGGAAACCATGGTGTTAGGGCTACTTCTGCGCCATTTGCACGAACACGGCATAAACTGGTTTCGTGAAAGAAAGCTTTTTCTGTAATCACACCATATCGACTTACTCCTGAGGACAGACGAACTGCCCATTAGCCAGACGACTGATTTCCCTACGAAATCAACTTTGCAAAATATCGGTACACTCCATGAAAATACTGGCCAATCCCTTTTATGTTTTTAATAAACATTCCACAATATTAAGATGTTAATGGTTACTTGGCCAGCTACGCGCCCCTAACCTCACGGTCAGCTCGCTTGGTCCTCCATATTAATGTTGTCAAAGGTATGGTGAGCAGTTAGGAAAAATATATTACTATTACTCTGAAGAGGATTTGACAGTTGTGTGGTATGGGATCTTTAAACCATCCCCACGACAATCACGATATCCACAGATTCTTACAATCGAGGCACTATAACAGGTATCAGGACACAGAGAGAGAATATTGAGCGAGTTAGCCGTGCGGTTAGGGGCGCACAGCTTTGAGCTTGCATTCGGAAGATTATGGGTTAGAACCCCATTTTCGGCAGCCCTGGAAATGGTTTTCCGTGGTTTCCATTTTCATATCAGGCGAATGCTGGAGCTGTACCTTAATTAACACCACGGCCGCTTCTTTCCACTCCTTATTGTTATTGGCTTTACGTCCCACTAACTACTTTTACGGTTTTCGGAGACGCTGAGCTGCCGGAATTTAGTCCCGCACGAGTTCTTGTACATGCCTTTAAATCTACCGACACGAGGCTGATGTATTTGAACACCTTCAAATACCACCGGACTGACTCAGAATCGATCCCTGCCAAGTTGGGATCAGAAGGCCAGCGCCTGAACCGCCTGAGCCACTCTGCCCGGCCCTTCCACTCCTAGTCCTTTCGTAACCCATCATGGCCATAAAACCTGTCGTTCTCGGTTATTATTATCATTATTATTATTTTACCTAAACAATACCTGATTTTTTCTGTTACGTTTGGTTTCGTACTCTCGTCATGCTTGATATTTTTCTTTTCCTTGTTATTTACTCATATCAAATGTTAATTGTGTGAAGAAAGTAGCGCAATATATTATAAGCTGGCATGTAGTTTATCAGTAGCTAGTGATTCATAGCTGTCGGGATATTACAACCTCGTATTCCCAAACCTTCATGTTCAACCCTTTGTTAACTACTATATGTTGGCTTTTTGTTTTTATATAGCGTAAAATTTAGTATCCGACCAGAGAGATATATCAGATATTTTTTGTACTGTTCTGCGTGAAAAATGGAGCCCAAAAGAATGAAAAACGAAACATTGCACTATTTGACAAGCCCGCGGCATTTAATCCTCGAAAAACGGAATCTCGGACAGGCTAGCACTTTGCTCCTAGTAAATGTAGAACACCACCAAAGATATGGATGGTAAATTCCTGACCTTTTCTAAGAACACTTCTCTGTATTTCACTATTTCAGTTACATAAGTTGTGTTCATAGGAGTTTCTTGAACTGGAATGATCCTCCATACTCATTTTACAACATTCATTTAGATCAGAGGTTCTCAAACTGTTATGAGATTGTACCCCTCGTTCATGGCTAAAAGTTGTATGTACCCCCAGGAAAAAATCCCTAAATGATAGGTTTAAATGATATGAGTACTTAGTTAATTACTAAGTCATTTTAATTGAATATAAACCATTCTTTTAAATAAACCAAACCAAACCCCATGGCACTACAGCCCTTGAAGGGCCTTGGCCTACCAAGCGACCGCTGCTCAGCCCAAAGGCCTGCAGATTACGAGGTGTCGTGGGGTCAGAACGACGAATCCTCTCGGCCGTTATTCTTGGCTTTCTAGACCGGGGCGCTATCTCACCGTCAGATAGCTCCTCAATTCTAATCACGTAGGCTGAGTGGACCTCGAGCCAGCCCTCGGGTCCAGGTAAAAATCCCTGACCTGGCCGGGAATCGAACCCGGGGCCTCCGGGTAAGAGGCAGGCATGCTACCCCGGCACCACGGGGCCGGCATTCTTTTAAATACACATCGTAAATAGGACGAGATTGTGAAATTAAATAGTTTTATATCCCATTACTAGAAATTTAAGAGATTGTAAATAAATATCTTCAATTTTACCCTAATGTCCTTAGATTGGCTCTATGGCGTTGTTTGCTCAACAGCCGCTAGATGGCACCGTTGTCTACGTCTGTGGTAGGTTTCAGCGTTATCAGATCAGTACAGCTTGCGCTGTTGCGACGTAAAGATGGCCGCATCACTGTCTGTTTGCACCAAGGAGGAACAGCGTTCTGTAATCCGTTTTTTGTGGTCTGAGAACCACGGTTAATATGCATATGGTTTGCCATGTGATCAACAGTCACTCGCCTGTTATTCAGGATCATATCACGCACTTGTCCAATATTGGCATCAGTTACGACTGCAGATGGACCGCCCGGATCTTCCCTCATCCTTCACGGTCGCGTGACCCCTTTTGAACTGTTCAGTCCACTGGTAAACACTTCGCTGTGGCTAAACTTTGTCCCCGTATTGTGGTGAAAGTACGTATGAATTTCCGCTCCTGATACACCCTCAGACCAAATATATATAAAAATTCCGAAAATGTGCGGCACCATTTTAGCGTGTTTTTTTCTAGCCAGCACCAAAATGGTTGATTTTTCTTTGCCTTCGTCTGTATTATCTGCCCTGATAGTTTCATTTGCACTCTGCAGATGCCATCCAAGAACACATTTCTGCTGCTGATACCTCACGCTGAGACCTATGACAAGAACAAGGAAAAATGGACCATTTTAGCACTGGTTTGAAAAATAAAAGCACAAAAATCGGTGCCCCATTTTTTTTGTAAATTTTATATTTGTACTAGAATGACCCCCAACTATTGCTAAGTCTAGAAAAGAACCTCGGTGGTGATACTTGAAACCAATTAGAGTATATAGTACATAATATTTCCATGTTGACCTTCCAACAGTTAAAAAAATATAACATACAATACTTGGTGTAAATCAATGAAATCCGGTGATGTATGTCATATTAGATGTGAGAGCTCAGGAAAAAAATGCAGAGTTCTAGTAGCACAATTTTAGGTTCTAGATGACAACATGATTTTTAATGTGGTCCTAAACTTTTGACCGGTACTGTAGATCTGGAGAACGAGGGGGAAATAGACCAGCACTGATCACTCTGTCTGCAAACACTTCCGAGATTGTAAGAAGGGAATCTTCTGTGCTGGTGGGACCTGGTGTTTTCAGTGCACTGTGTCTTCTGGTATGGGCTAGAGCAGTTTTGCTACTTTCATTGATCTGTCTCTGTCTTATCCTTGGCTTTGACAATATGAAAGTGACTGACGTATGAGCGATGCTAGTAATGCCATTCCTTATGCAGCCAGTCCCTGATATGAATGGCGTGAAATGCTGCTGATTCGGTTGATGCATGCATTTCAGTTGGTTTGGCAAACTAATATGTAATAGCAAATTCTGGCTCAATGAGGAAAGCAACGGGAAGCTATATCACTCCTCATTTCCCTAGCACGCCTCTTCAGTGATGCCTAGGCCATCTGTGATAGATGTTGGTGTAGCGCTTTAGGATCCAACCAGCCTTAAGACTGAGGAGTGAACATACACATACACGAGCAGGGACTGAATCTTGTTGAAACCACCCACGCGATGTTTCTTCTTCCGATAACTGCTGATGAACGGCGTCAACATGTCATCTTGGTACCTCTCTTCATTCATTGTCGTCTCAAAAAATAGGCCTAATTATTCGTCTTGTGCTAACAGCACACCAAACACCAATCTTCCTATCCTAATGAGGGACTTCATAAACACCGTTAGGATTTTCTGCACAACAATAGTGAGAGTTATGACTGCTCACACGACCATTAAGATGAAACCAGAACTTTGACATACGAAAATACGGTGTTGCAATTATAAAGGTCTCACCATGTTAACAGCTGAGATTGAGACTGGCGACTAATGCTTGCCAGGTCGAACACGTGCCGGCTGTTTGCAAGATCAACAACTATACGCGCGCAGAGGTGCCAACTGTTACGGATTATCCGTAATTATTACGGATTTCCCCTCACGATTACGGGATTACGGCCAAAGGGTAAATTATTACGGAAAAGCGACATTATAACGACATTATAATTTCTACGGAAAAAATAAGGAAAGAGGAAAAATGAATCTTTTCGAGCATTAGTAGTCGACTCTCTTCGTTTCAATGCTTGTGAGTTGGCAACGATATTTATTCGATCGTCACTTCCTTTTCATACCCGTGAGCGTCGTGAAATTCATTGTGAGGAACTCTACTCTGCTATCTTTCACTATAAAATGTAATTTTCTATTATTGCAGTATTAAGTATACCTTCCAGTAACTCTCCCACAGGAAGATTTCTCAGTGTTAATAGGAAAAAACAGAAGGACTTCAGGCCTACAATAATCACATCTACACTGGAATAGCTTATTGTTCATAAGCGGAAAATGTCTTCACAGGAGGAAGGATGCTACAAGAAAAATCCCCCACAAAAGCACCTGCTGCGTGTGAAACAAGCTACAAAGAATATTTTATGACAGAACAGGTAATGTGCAAACGTATTGTGTAATAGGATATATTTTAGAACAGATTGTTGTCGGGAAAGACAAAGAGGGTGTCCAGAAGGGATGAGTGTGCTTTGGATTTGACTCCAACATTTTTCCAAGGGTAGGGAAGGGGAATTACGGAAAAGCCATTCCAAAGGTTGGCAGCTCTGCGCGCGCCTCACATCCTGCAGTCTGCCGTAGCCCAGACCGTGCCTTCGGTCTGGATTTATATGAGACGTGTTGCCACATGTTCCGAAGATACAGCACTGCTCACATGACTTACGAAGCGACCTCCGTAGGTAATCCTACACCTTTTCACATAGCGTTTATTAAATCCTGGATCTTCCGCTGTGCGCAGCTGAAAGTACTTCAGTAAACATTCTTTACAGCTGAACTTCGCATCTTGTTTCATATCATGCCAATATCAACCTGGCACTTCGCAAACACTCCATGTTAGAATAAGAAAACGGGCAGTCTAATGTCGATTATTCGACCATGGCCCTCTTGCGCTTCGAACGGATATGCTGAATAGTTTATATCTGGAAAACTAGTATCTAAGTAATAAGGCTGGTTCTCTCCTACTATACACGCCTACGAAATTAGTTTTGATTTATTACTTCCGTATATAAATTTATAGCTGTGATGTCGAACAACCCGTCCGCCACAAATTACGAGTTTATATGTATCTCATGTCATCCGTTCATTTTCACGCTGGCTTCCAGTTACCATGCATACATGTATAGCAATTATATGTGATTATTTCACCGTGAGCCAATTTATCGAATATTTTTATTTGCTCGTAATGTCAGCCTTGAATATGATGGTTTTGCTGTCGACGTTTTGCCAAGAGTTTACGAGGAGTATCAAATGGTATTTCAATGTATGAAGGTAAGTTAAAAACTAAATAACCGTAATGTTTTGTTTTTGAAGAGGTGAAGATATGTCAGGATAAAGAGGTAAGGTAAGGGTTATACTGCCCGAAGGCAGGTCCGAACTTCCGCAGAGGTGTTCCTGAGCCGAAGTTTACGTGCGGTAGGGTGGCCAGTTCATTTCCGCTCCTCCATTCCCTTACCCCCACCAACAGCGCGTGGAAACCCATCCAACTCCTGACCACGCTCAATGTTGCTTAACTTCGGAGATCTCATGGGATCCGGTGTTTCAACACGGCTATGGCCGTTGGCTCAGGATAAAGAAAATTGTTTCATTACGTAATTATAAGGTCACTAACTTCTCCATTTTATCACTCCTTTATTTTTAGACATAATAATTCTACAAAACTAAATAATAGGGATAAAAACGCGACAGTGTTGATACGACATAAATACAATTAAAATTAAATGTTAAATAATGCAGCTATTATAATGTCATCTAAATACCTGCGCCAAACGGCCAAGTGAAATGAATTTATAATTATATTTGTTGATACAGGAAGTGTAAACTCGTTCATGTTCAAATTCCGAGTACAATTGTATGTTTTACATATTAATTACCGAACAGCATGATGAAAGATCGCGTAACAAATTAGTAAGGCTATAACGGTGAAAATACCAGTAATAAGAAAATAAAGAAGTATAATGATAATAATAAATGAAGTGTGTTAACAGATAGAAGAAAGTCGACAAAATTGACCACATCGGTCCTTAATTGGTCTGTATTGACTCGTAATAACAATAACGTACAACGGGTGATTGTTTGGTCCGCCCTGTCAATATATTATTCATATTTGAATAATTTATACGTACATGTTTCGGGAGCCTTAACTCCCTTCGTCAGCGTATTTACATCAGAATCTACCTTACCCAAGTCTCAAGATACAACATCTTATCATATTAACATTAAGCACTGTCCTGTATAACCTCAACTCTAGAACACTAGGGTATATCTACACTTTGCGTTTTTGTATAATAATGCGTGTTGTAACCCAACACGTAAGACATGGAACATATTTAAAAACACTCTTGAATCGTCCACTCATTCCTCATATTCTTTACACTCATACAACGTCCATCATCACCCTAGATGCATCCATTAGCTGAGTCAGCCACTGATAAAATGTTACTTGTCACTGCTTGTATTGTTGCTGTCACTATAAAGCTACCATCTTATCGTCCAATTTGACATCCTTTGAAGTTAATATCCTTATAGGTTTGCATTGATATGTTCATCGTTGTATACGTATTAAAAATTTTAGCCTTGCATGTGCCGTCAGGGCAGATGACGTTTGTTCGATTATTGCAGGACCGGCCTTTTTGAATCAGAGCGGAACAAACCTCCCGTTATGTATCAGCAAATGCTCATCTAGTACATAAAAAAGAATAAAGAATGAAAAGCTATTTTACTTAGTTAAAATATATATTCAAATACTTTATGATATTAGGACTTACGAAAAATGATAAAGCGTACCCGTTGAACATTACTGCTAGATAGAAGACCCCCCCCCTTCATACATACATACATACATACACACATATATACATACATAACTCAGTTATATGAGCCCAGGAAAAACTTTCTTTCGACAGGCAGATTTGATTGTAAGGGAGGAAGTCAAATGCCCGTCGGGAGAGCATTCCAGAGTCTCGATGTAGGATTATTATTAAAATCAATCAAAGGTATTTATGTTGACAATTGGGCTCCAGTGAAAATTGATGATACAGTGAGTTCTTGGTTCAGAGTACTTACAGGGGTTAGGCAAGGCTGTGATGTTTCACCTTTGTTGTTCGTAGTTTACATGGATCATCTGCTGAAATGTATAAAGTGGCAGGGAAGGATTGAGTTAAGTAGAAGTGTAGTAAGCAATCCGGGCTATGCTGACGACTTGGTCTTAATGGCAGATTGTGCCGAAAGTCTGGTGTCTAATAACTTGGAACTTGAAAAATGGTTGCAATGAGTATGGTATGAAAATTAGCCTTTCGAAGACTAAATTGATGTCAGTAGGTAAGAAATTCAACAAAATTGAATGTCAGATTGGTGATACAAAGCTAGAACAGGTCGATAATTTCAAGTATTTAGGTTGTGTGTTCTCCCAGGATGGTAATATAGTAAGTGAGATTGAACCAAGGTGTAGTAAAGCTAATGTTGTGAGCTCGCAGTTGCGATCAACAGTATTCTCTAAGAAGGAAGTCAGCTCCAGAGGAAACTATTTTTACATCGGTCTGTTTTCAGACCAACTTTGCTTTACGGGAGCGAAAGCTGGGTGGACTCAGGATATCTTATTCATAAGTTAGAAGTAACAGACATGAAAGTAGCGAGAATGATTGCTGGTAGAAACAGATGGGAACAATGGCAGGAGGGTACTCGGAATGAGGAGATAAAGGCTTAGGAATGAACAAGATGGATGAAGCTGTACGCATAAACCGGCTTCGTTGGTGGGGTCATGTAAGGCGAATGGAGGAGGATAGGTTACCTAGGAATATAATGGACTCTGTTATGGAGGGTAAGAGAAGTAGAGGGAGACCAAGGCGACGATGGTTAGACTCAGTTGTTAACGATTTAAAGATAAGAGGTATAGAATTAAATGAGGCCACAGCACTAGTTGCAGATGGAGGATTATGGCGACGTTTAGTAAATTCACAGATGCTTGCAGACTGAACGCTGAAAGGCAATGATGATGTATGTGTATTATTATTTTTATTATTATCATCAAATTGTAGCTGCCCAGGAAAAGCACATCACTATGTAGAAAGTAACGAGCCTTGCCTACAGTAGACATTGTCGTTCGCTGCCGGCGGAAGCGAGTTCATTATAAATGTGAAAGGGAGTGAGAAAGCGGGCCAGGTCTCGTGATGAGGTCACTCGCTTTATTGTCACCTCGCAGCAGCCTGCAGCTAATTACCCCCAACGAGAGGGTAACGAGCCACCGGCTAGGTCTTCGGTTCAAGCCCTAGGCTTGGCATAGCAATTAGCAAACTGTCCAACCTGCACGGAAGCTCGTGGGTTGTGTCCTCGCTGGGAGTGTAATCCACTGCGTGTGACGTAATTCTTCTATCATTACCTGTTCTCACAATTAATTACTCAAACATGAAGGTCCCACTCTTCTCCTTTATCCATTCTCGTGTTTTCATGCCAAGGGTTAGGACCACTAAGGAATGGAGTTGGCTAGTCTGTGTGTGCTTTGAAACACTGAGCCGGCGCAATCAGCTGTATCGATGCCTCGACACAACAACGCTTCACTGTTTGAAGCAGTGAGATTGCTTCGTGTGTCGCGTCGCGTGAGCAGAAACTCCATACGTTCCGTAAATGTCAGCTACATCGATGCTTCGAAACAGCAAAGCTTCGAAACAGTGACGGTGCTTCGTTTATCATCTCGCCTCATTAGAAACACTCCGCGTGAAGATGAGCCGACACTCGTTTATAGACGCACCAGGTGAACCGAACATGTCCTCGGACACTCCCGGCACTGAAAGCCATACGCTAAATGAATGCATGAATAAATAAATAAATAAATAAATAAATAAATAAATAAATAAATAAATAAATTATTATTATTAATTTCTCACGATCAGTTTTTCAACTAGTTATATTCCCAAAATCCCTCATTTGTTGGCTGAACACTGGCAGGTTTTCTTAACAATGACGATATACAGTGTCTTGTTTGTAGGGATACAAGAAGCCTATCCAAGAAAAAAGACAGTTTTTAGATTTCGAGCAATATTGAACAGTTCGTGAAACACGTGAGCATCGCCTTACCTATGTTGCTAGAACAACTGATGCAATACGACCGCGGCGGCACACAGCCCGCGTAAAATGTAATACTGCAATCAGGAAAGCTAATGAATCACGAGTGAAAACAAATTCACAAAAACTACACTTAGTAACACCATCCGAGACCAAAACGGGAATACGTTATTAAGAGTAAAAGTGAGTAAAGAAATAACAAATTACTCGCAGCTAAGGGATGGACAGGAAGGAGGTTATGGCCTACAAAGGAAACACTCCACTGATTTCAAAGTTGCTTTCTTGCCGCTTGTCTTTCCAGAACTACACTGATTGTGAGACAGGGTATGCACAGACGAACTAGATACACTAACCAACACACGGATGTAAATAAAACTACAGCTACATTGAATTGTTAAACCTACAAATTATAGTCTATTTTACTAACTTACGCATTGCTAAACTGTAAACT
Organism: Anabrus simplex; assembly: GCF_040414725.1. Lineage (NCBI taxonomy): Eukaryota > Metazoa > Arthropoda > Insecta > Orthoptera > Tettigoniidae > Anabrus > Anabrus simplex. The sequence goes on along the minus strand of NC_090272.1, from coordinate 72,816,398 downwards.
GTGCTATACCTAGAGAGATAAGGGCTAGAAATAACAACAAGAAAAATAAGCATTAGTGAAGAAAATGCAGAAGATCGCGAAGCATACCAAATATCATACTCGCCGAGCGGGATAGCTTAACCACGTGGTTTCGAGATCGCGCTCATTCGATATAAATCGATATAAATGGCAACTTGGGATTCGTTGGATGTCTATGTTTCCGCGTACAGCCGCCAGATAGAGCTCAAGTAGGCCAAAACAATTTAGAAGCTATAATGTTCAGCGTATATTTACACTTCCCTATAATACACCCCCGCCATCTACCCAAAATGAAATCATATTCCTAATACTAATAGACAGTGTCACCATATATACAGTAGGTTAGCAGTCCGTACTTCATGCGACTGTTGATTCTTGCGTGTTCTCGTAAATGAGTCCATAGCTGGCGTCATACGCCACTCATTTTGAGTGTGTGTGACAGAAGTGTGAACGTGGGTTAATTTTGGTGATGTGATTAAGTGTATTGCCTTCTCCTTTCTGTGGGGGGAAAAGCAGAACGGAGAATTAACAGTCTGTCGTTCTCTCTCTTCGGAGTTTGTCCTCTCTACCAACTTGACACTCCCATCCATCCATCTTTAGATGTTGCCGTCACTTCACACCTGCACGGAGGGCGCTTTTCAACTGTTCGCCTGCTTCACCTCCTACAGCGCACAATGAAGACGCATCGCTTCAACTTGCGATTAAGAGCTTTAGCGGGAAGGTGTCTGCCTCACCCTGGTGGTACCATCCGCAGCAGCTTTGCGGTTTACTTAGGTGTGAAAACGAACCTAGGGAATTGAAAGCATTGTTACCGCATTTTACTGATCATCAGCCCCGCATTTTTCAGGCAGGTTTACACCTGACGAGACAGTTAACTCAGCCGAATGCTTCCACAATGTGACCGCAAAGTAGGATTACAGCATTCGGCTGAGTGCACTAGTGATGGAATATTCGATTCGTTTTACGGAATCGATTCATTTGATTCCGTTCGCGTTACTGAACTGATACAGTGATCCAATACATGCCACATTAGAGTCACTGTCCATATCACATCTGTGTGTATCAGTCGTAGCAGCAACATTCCAAGGTCTATATATAGAGTTGCACCACCTCGGGATGAGTACACGAGTTCACTGTTATATTAGAGTGTAAACATTTTATATAATGATAATTATTGAATAAGTTATGCGAAATTTACTTTACTGTGAACAAGAAAATCTTTTTACATGTAACAAGTTTTAACAGCTCCACTTTAGATAATAATCCCGTATTGACTATAAATCAAATAGTGAATATTTAAGATTAACTTACAGTAAATATTATATTTAAGTGGTCCGCCTACACAATACATATATAATGTATTACATTTAGTACAGGTTTCGTCCCCTAAGGGACATCATCAGCTGTAATAAACTACAATAATATATCAGAATATCAAAATTACATTATTAAATTGGAAAGACGTATTAAAAACCTTATTGTATGATAGGACATTTAAAATAAAATATTGGCAAACTTTAAGTTGCAAGTCATATATTCAATAAAACTGGTTGAATTGTTCATTAAACTCTTGATGATAAAATTTCGCGGGAAACTAACAGTTGTGTTTATAAGATCTTAAAATAATCGTTGTGAATAAGAACCCTTGATTTAAAATATTTCTTGATGAAAGATCTGTAAGATCTTTGAAGGACATTCCTTAATTTTTGTATAAGATTGAACGTTGCAGGATTTGAAGTCAACACGGGGCCGAAGCAGTAAAGTTATTTGTAGAACTGAATACTATTCTGTTTCCTTGTTATTGGCCCCGATGTGATTTCCTGTACTAAATGTAATAAATTATATGTGTATTGAATAGGCGGACCACTTAAATATATTTAAATTAATCTTAAATATTCGCTATTTGAAGAAAATCGTGTCTAAAGTTAAAGAATTTGAGAGGTCATTCATTTATATAAATTGACAAATTATTACAATAAATTACAGTAAATTGGCAGTTTTCATATACAAGCATCATTCGGGGCCTTCCTGACACACGAGAAAGATTTTGGGGAATTAGGAACGTCAAAGACTGTAGGGATGGCATTCCGATTTAACAACTTTCTTCCATCTGCTCTCTTTACTTCGAATTAACATTCCTCAAAACGAAACTGCAGGAAAAGATTATAATCAAGATATGGTCAGTAAAAGAAATGATATCTCTGCTACTACTAAATGTTTTCATTCCTGCCCTGAAAGGGGAGGCGGGCCTCCTAGACGGTGACGCCGTCCCTCAGGCCAGGAGATTTGTATCGGAGAAGAATATGTGTGGCCTATACTAGGAAATGTCCTGGCATTCGCCTTAGTGTAGAAGAAGGCAAAACTACGGAAAACTATTTTCAGGACAGCCGAAGGTGGGGACCAGCCCCTCTCTGTCTCCCGAATACAGAGGCGTAGAGCCACGGTAGAGCCGTAGCCACCCATCCTCTGGTCGGTTAGCCGGTCGGAGTGCAGAGCTGTTGGATCACGGACTATCCGTGACTACTTGTGGGTTAAGAACCACTTTGCATCCGCTGAAAGGAAAACATAAAATGAATGGGACGTTCGCCCATATTTAGTACCGAGACATGCGGTATTATTATTATTATTATTATTATTATTGTTACGGAGATATCCGTGGTAGGTAGAGGTGAAAGAAGGTGCGGGTGTGAATGGGTTTCAAGCTACGAATTTAACGTGCAATGTAAAATTAATTTAAAATTTAACTAGGTTATATTTTCTTTTCAAAAACAAGAGATAACAATCATAACAGGTACAGAGTAGCAAAAATGTAGGTACAATATTACTGGTTTCGGGCTCAGTGCCCTTACTTCATAACTCTTGGGCCATCAGCCCCGCCTTACTCCAAAAAAATTTTAGCCAAGGGGCAGAAAGCCCCATTCATGCCCAGGAGCACTGGCTCCAAACATTACACATAAAGCCTGCACGAGGCATACAGAAACAAATTTCAAAGAGCGATCCGCTCTCAAAATTGTAAGCCTATCACAAGGCCACACCAAACTCTACCTTCAAGCTGTCCTCTAAGGACGTATTCACAGGGGTAAAATACCCAACCTACTGAGGTCTATTACATGAAAAGAAGGTTGATTACATGACCTCTAAAATAACAATTTGAGAGGAGGCGAACTTGCACTCCTAATACACTTAGTTTTTAAAACCTAATCTGGCTCTGGGCCACTAACGCAAGGGCTAATCCCATACTACAGAGGTGACTTAGAGAAGAACACTTTACATTACATAAACGAAGAATAGTTTGAGAAAATAAGTTCACCTCAAAACAAATGTGAGTGGGAGCTCGAGAGGGTAGCACTCTCTATCCCAATATGTAGCTTTACAAGAAAAAGATGAAAAGAGTAATTACATTTTAGGAAAAGGTTACATGATGGAAATGCTTCGAACCCGCCGCGAGTGTTAAACTGCCAACCTAGCAAGAAAAGAAGTTATTAATAGGCCATTACCTGGTGTTGAACGGCTGAAGAAGAAAGAGGCGCTTCCCGCCTCCTGCTATGTACTTAATACACTGAAAGATGGAACAGAAGTGGCCCGGAGACCCTAAAATCAGCAGTTTATATACTCTCGCGGAAGTTTCTAGGCGTTAGGGGAATGAAAACACCCGCCCACAATGTTTTTATTGGATAGGACCCCGCAACAGATACAAGTTGGGGGAAGATACACCAGATTGGTCAGAAATTACTAAAAGAAATTCGGGATTGGATAAATCTAAAACAAGGGGAAAAAGAGGGGTATACAGCCAACTTAAACAATAACAGAAAGAAATTTAACAAGAAACAAACTTTTGAAATAAAGATTTCTCCAACAAAATAGTTCTTTGACTCCGCACTAGGGTGCGCTATTGTTGATCTTCAGTAGTGTCCTCTAGAAGAGAAAGTTCACACTTCTTACTTCAAGCGAAACAAAAACACATCAAAAGTGACACAGTTCAAAAACTCAAAATTTTCCACGTGGTGACATCTTCTGAGAAAGTAGAGAATTAATAGAATAGATAAAGTTCAACCTTCCTCCAGAAGAGGAGTTTCAACTGGCGCAACTTTTAAATAAACGGTGTAGAGGTGTACCGCCCGGTACAGACCTCCCCCCCCAAAAGTTCCTCCAGGGGTGACACATGAAATCAGTTTGAAACAAATTCCAAGTAATGATGTTGATACGAAGATAGATAGCAGAAGCATTTACAAGATTTCTTAATTCAGTTTCAAAATATTGTTGTTGCAGGTGAATGAAAGTCTTTATGTTTGTAGAATTTGAATTTCTGAAGATAAACTTTTAATACTTAAAGGTGAAGAAAAATTTTGCAATGTCCACCAAATATTGTTGTTGAATTCCCAAGTGTAGTTATTGCTTATGGTGACTGTCCATGTAGTTGATGTAGATTGAGTCGGATGGCCAGACCGGCCGTTGCAGCTTGCGTCCAACGGAGGCCGCTCGGACCCCTCAAGTACCCTGAGATACCGCTCGCCCGCACTATGAGGGGAGCAGAGGTGTTGAAGTACGCCGCGCCCGCGGTGAACAGATACAGGCTGCGGGCATGTAGCAGGTCGTGCGCCGCACATCAGCCTTGGCCGGGAGGAGAGCTCCGGCTCGCCGTTCACATGTCGTCCTCGCTGGAGAGGAGGGGGCCCATCCCCCTCCCCAGTCGCTGCACGGCGCTGCGCGGCTGCGGGGGCGCTGAAACATTAAAGCTAGGCGGCAGAATTGTGTTGGACTATCATCTTCTTTGAGGGTACAGGCTTGTGGAGAGGTTGAGGGGCCAGCGGCGTGTAGATATCCATGGCATTTACTATAATAAAGCCACAGTGTAAGGTGGAGCAGGAGACGGGAGCGTGGTAATGGCCGTGGCAAGAACAGGATGGCAGTTTAACGGGTCGGGGCAGGTTTTACACAAGGCTTACATCTAAAACCAAAATATTACAGAAGGGGCAGAATGCCTTAAAAGTGAAACTCAAAAAAAATATAACCTTCATATCCTTTCAAAATAATATGAAGCAAGTTAACACAGAAATTACACCGGTTTCACCTGGGACAGGTGAACTCTAAATATCCTCTCGGTGGCTGGATTACTTAGCAATAAGGTAACCGGCGTAAGAAAATCGAGAATGATACAAGGCCCATGAAATCTGGGGGCAAGCTTGCCCGCGGGAACAAAATTTTTGACCATAACCTGGTCACCTACCTTCAAAGTGGTGGGTCTCCGTCCACGATCATACCTTTCCCTAACCTTTTCATGAGACACTTTAAGATTGGCTTTAGCCTTCTTCCAAAGATCTTTAATGTTATCCGGATCTATTGTCTCGGGTAGAATGTCATTCAAAGACCAGAGGTTAGAGAGCGGCGAGTTGGGAACAAACTTGAACATCAAAGAAGCTGGAGTAAATTTGTGTGATTCATGGACCGCCGAATTCAAAGCAAAAGCTAACCAATGCAGGGACGTGTCCCACCTAGAATGATCTTCATGATGATAGGCAATAAGTGCGGACCTGAGATTACGGTTAACCCGTTCAGCCAGAGATGGTTGAGGGTAATAAGCGGAAGTAGTTACATGAGAGATGGACAAGTCAAAACAGAATTTACGAAATAAATTAGATGTAAAAGCCTTAGCATTATCAGATACAATGTATTGGCACGGACCAAAAGAAGCGAAAATAGAATTTAAGCAAGTAATGGTTGACTGAGCGGTAGCCAGCTTAGTCGGAAATAACCAGGAAAATCTTGTAAAACCATCTACACACACAAAGATGAACTTGTTGGCATTACCCTTTGACTGGGGGAAGGGTCCCACATAATCAATATACAGGCGTTCCATGGGGCGCGACGCTTGATGAGAAGACAAAAGGCCTACTTTAGTGGACATGGTGGGTTTACTGATCAAACAAGATTTACAAGCTTTTACAAGTTCCCGAATTTCACCGTCCATACCTTTCCATATGAACATTTCACGAATCTTTTCACGAGTTTTAAAGATTCCAAGATGCCCCCCCAATGGGGTCTCATGATAGTATTTGAAGATCATAGGTACAAGAACCGCTGGAACAACAACTTTCATCAACTTATCATGCCTCGAAGGGCAACATAAAACACCATTCTTCAGAACATAAGGGACGACATGTTCCCCAGAAGAAAGGGTTTCCATTATCGGAGCCAGCGTAGGATCTTCACGTTGGTATTTCTCAATATCCCTAAAAAGCATGGGAGCATCTGTTAAGATGGCATTAACACCAGATAGTATGGACTCAGAAGGTGATGAACTGTCGACCGGTTCGTGGGTTTCTACGTCGTTATGAAACATACGGCTGAGTCCATCAGCAACAACATTTTCGGTACCTCTGATATGTCTAACATCAAACTGGAAGGCGGAAATACGAATAGCCCGGCGGGCTATACGACCAGTACGACGCGGCCTACCTAAGACCCAGCTTAAGGCTTGATTATCTGTCTCCAGGTCGAATTTAACGTGTTCCAGATAGAGACGGAACTTTTCTAAGGCAAATAAGACTGCCAAACCTTCGAGCTCATAGATGGAATACTTGGCTTCTTGATCCGACAATGTCCTAGACGCATAGGCGATGGGTCGCCTCCCTAGTTCAGTCTCTTGAAGAAGGACTGCAGCTACAGCTGACGACGACGCATCCGTTTGGACGATGAATTTCTTCGAGAAATCAGGCATAGCAAGTACAGGGGCATTACAGAGAGCTAATTTAAGGTCTTCAAAAGCGGCTTGTTGAGACGGTCCCCACTCGAATTTGATGCCTTTCCTACGGAGAAGGTTTAAGGGCGCCGCTCTATTAGCAAAATTAGGAATGAACTTCCTGAAGAAATTCACCATGCCAATGAACCTGGCGATACCTTTAATGTCCTTGGGAGGTTTAAAATCACGGATGGCCTGTGTTCTAGAATGATCGACTGCTACACCATCAGGTGACACAATATGCCCTAGGAATGACATAGAGGGCTTAGCAAAGGCAACCTTGGACAACTTAACAGTTAACCCAGCCTTACGAAGGCGATTGAGAACTTCTCGCAGATGATCTAGATGTTCTTCAAAGGTTTCGGAAAATACGACGACATCATCCAAGTAGTGATATAAGTACTCAAATTTGATGTCGGAAAAGACCCTATCTAGTAGCCTAGTGAGCACAGCTGCCCCCGTGGGGAGCCCGAAAGGCACGCGGTTGTATTCGTGTAAGTTCCAGTCCGTGGCAAACGCTGTAAGATGTTTAGACTCTTCGGCAAGGGGAATTTGATTATAGGCCTGATTCAAGTCCAAGATGGTGAAGAACTTGGCCTTACGAAACCATGAAAAGCAAGAATGAAGGTCGGGAAGGGGCACAGATTGCAACACCACCTTCCGAATGAGAGCCCTGTAATCAATGACAGGCCTGAAGCCTCCTTGGGGTTTCGGGACTAGAAAAATAGGCGAAGAATACGCTGACTTAGAGGGCCTAATAATACCATCCTTCAACATCTGATCGATGATTTCTTTCAGAGCCTTCATTTTAGGTGGAGATAGCCTATACGGTGGAAAACGGACAGGAATCGAATCCGTGACCTCAATTTTGTATTCAATATGGTCAGTAACACCAAGAGTATCAGAGAACACCTCGGGAAACGACTGACACAGTTTCCGAATACTATCAGCCTGCTCCTCAGGTAGATGTCTAAGGTCTAACAACATCTCATCCTGGGTAGGCGAAATAGATGAACATGATACAGAATTACACTTTAACAAGGGAATTCTACAATTGGACGCAAATTTGAATGTGCACGACCTACTCTGGAGATCGAGCACCAGACCAGTGTGAGAAATGAAGTCCGCTCCCAATATGATGGGGCAAGACAAGTGCTTAGCCACAAACAGTTTGATTTTCCATGTAAATTTAAAAATACGAATTTTGACCAGTACGGAACCTAGAATTTCTAATGGCGATGAATTAGCCGAAACATATTGAATAAGAGCTGAGACATGGTCAGGTAGTTTACAAACAGATTTCAATTTAGAATACCATTCAGCCGAGATAATCGAACAAACACTGCCTGAATCTAAAAGAGCTGTTATAGGCTCGTTATTTAACTCAATCTTAAGAAAAGGAACAGGTGCGGGGGTATCCGCCGCAATCCTAAGACATTCTTTAGGGCATTCAAAAGATGAATTTGAAGGCTGATTGTTCTCTGCATTTACAACCTGTTTACTAGGGGCTGAGTCTCGGGAAGATGGATTAGTCGACTCAACCGATGCCACTAGTCACTTTTTATTATTGGCATAGGTGGAATTGGCACCAGAAGTTGAGCAGGGGGGGGGTGCTATTTGAGTTTGGGCAATTTTTGGCGATATGTGAGAAGGCCCCACACTTAAAACAGCCTTGTGATGAACCAGCTCCATTATTTGCCCTACTAGACTTGATCAGAGGACACTTATTGCGCAGATGGTCAGGCGACCCGCAAGCATAACATTTACGAGGGGTGACTGATCGGCGAGGTGGAAGCCGAGTATTACTAAAAGAAGGCGGGGGTTCTTTTGCCACACGCAAGGAATCGGCATACCTAACTCCTTCCGCAGAGACGGCTAATGCTTCCAGTTCAGAGAAGGTTTGCGGGCACGCCGCGAAACACAAATATGACCTGTAGGGTGGTGAAATCCCTTCGATAATAGCTTGCACGATCTGATCCTCAGGGAAGTGGAGAGCAAACACCCTAGTATAAAACTTAATATCTTGGATGAAGTCTGCCAGGTTTTCATCCAAGCGCTGTACCCGATAATAGTATTTCTGAATAAGAGATGACCTCGCGCGGGCAGGAATAAAATTTGCAAGCAGATGTGCATGGAAATCTTCGATAGATGACTGTTCAGCTATGGCTCTTACTATTTTATCTGAGAGAACCCCAATAGCATAAGGATAGATAATTTGCAAAATTTGACATGGGGAAAGAGAAAACACAAGGGCATGATCCTGAAATTCCACTAGAAATCTTAAAAATGAAATTACGTCACTGGTGGTATTAACGGAAAACTTGGATATACCTCTGAGCAACATTGCCAATGGATGAGGCAAGCTGCTAAACCCGGGCGACATAGTAGGTAAAGGTTTCAATGGCAAGGAAGTTAATTCAGCACGTACATTGTTCAACGATGTGCGGCGTTCAGACTCGTTGTCCAATGGGGCAGAGATAGTTTGAGCAGCAACGGTTATCCTATTGCCTTCTCCCTTAGCAGGTTCTTCCTCACTACTTACATTCACTATGGTGGGCTGATCAGATTTGGGAGGAACTTCCCCAGTTAACAATTGAGTGACTTTACTAGACAATTCAGAGATAGTTTCAAGGAGCGTATTAGCTTGCTTCCTCTGAACGTCATTCACCTTCAGAGACAACAGATCATTAACTCTATTTGAAAAGTGATATAATCTGCCTTGCACACGCTTAATTTGGTTAGGAGACGGATCATTTTCATCAAAAAAACTAACTACGGAAGCTAGCCCAGTAATATTCTCCGTGATCGTGGAAAGAGAGTCGTCAATTTCTTTCTCTCCCAAATTGGGGATGGAAATGGGCAAATCAAGGGACTCTCTAAGCTTGTTAGTGTCTATTGCAACCGTGCCTCCAGATTGAACGTTTCTGATAGTTAACTCGTATATCAACTCCTCTTTGCGCAAATAGTTAAGGAGGAGAACATCGCGAGGGCCGGACATGATGACAGAACAATTTTAAAAAAAACTCAAAAAATTCCAGCAACTGAGAAAATGGTTAGAGTTTGAATTAAAGCAATGTTTAGCCGTCAAAAGGGGCTAAATTGAGACCCATTCAACCACGCTCTGCTACCGCTTGTTACGGAGATATCCGTGGTAGGTAGAGGTGAAAGAAGGTGCGGGTGTGAATGGGTTTCAAGCTACGAATTTAACGTGCAATGTAAAATTAATTTAAAATTTAACTAGGTTATATTTTCTTTTCAAAAACAAGAGATAACAATCATAACAGGTACAGAGTAGCAAAAATGTAGGTACAATATTACTGGTTTCGGGCTCAGTGCCCTTACTTCATAACTCTTGGGCCATCAGCCCCGCCTTACTCCAAAAAAATTTTAGCCAAGGGGCAGAAAGCCCCATTCATGCCCAGGAGCACTGGCTCCAAACATTACACATAAAGCCTGCACGAGGCATACAGAAACAAATTTCAAAGAGCGATCCGCTCTCAAAATTGTAAGCCTATCACAAGGCCACACCAAACTCTACCTTCAAGCTGTCCTCTAAGGACGTATTCACAGGGGTAAAATACCCAACCTACTGAGGTCTATTACATGAAAAGAAGGTTGATTACATGACCTCTAAAATAACAATTTGAGAGGAGGCGAACTTGCACTCCTAATACACTTTGTTTTTAAAACCTAATCTGGCTCTGGGCCACTAACGCAAGGGCTAATCCCATACTACAGAGGTGACTTAGAGAAGAACACTTTACATTACATAAACGAAGAATAGTTTGAGAAAATAAGTTCACCTCAAAACAAATGTGAGTGGGAGCTCGAGAGGGTAGCACTCTCTATCCCAATATGTAGCTTTACAAGAAAAAGATGAAAAGAGTAATTACATTTTAGGAAAAGGTTACATGATGGAAATGCTTCGAACCCGCCGCGAGTGTTAAACTGCCAACCTAGCAAGAAAAGAAGTTATTAATAGGCCATTACCTGGTGTTGAACGGCTGAAGAAGAAAGAGGCGCTTCCCGCCTCCTGCTATGTACTTAATACACTGAAAGATGGAACAGAAGTGGCCCGGAGACCCTAAAATCAGCAGTTTATATACTCTCGCGGAAGTTTCTAGGCGTTAGGGGAATGAAAACACCCGCCCACAATGTTTTTATTGGATAGGACCCCGCAACAGATACAAGTTGGGGGAAGATACACCAGATTGGTCAGAAATTACTAAAAGAAATTCGGGATTGGATAAATCTAAAACAAGGGGAAAAAGAGGGGTATACAGCCAACTTAAACAATAACAGAAAGAAATTTAACAAGAAACAAACTTTTGAAATAAAGATTTCTCCAACAAAATAGTTCTTTGACTCCGCACTAGGGTGCGCTATTGTTGATCTTCAGTAGTGTCCTCTAGAAGAGAAAGTTCACACTTCTTACTTCAAGCGAAACAAAAACACATCAAAAGTGACACAGTTCAAAAACTCAAAATTTTCCACGTGGTGACATCTTCTGAGAAAGTAGAGAATTAATAGAATAGATAAAGTTCAACCTTCCTCCAGAAGAGGAGTTTCAACTGGCGCAACTTTTAAATAAACGGTGTAGAGGTGTACCGCCCGGTACAATTATTATTATTATTATTATTATTATTATTATTATTATTATTATTATTATTATTATTATTATTATTATTTGGGGAAGACTGTATCTTGTCTGCTCAGAAAAGCACGTCACGCACGTTCGTCGTTACTGTAACGGTCGTATCGGAGAGCTTGGCATGTACGCTGGAAGTGTCACCTGGCGAGTGGAACAGCAATTAGCACAAGGAGTGCTTGTTTATGGGTGCGCAGTAAATGTGTTGAGCTGCAGGTGTTGTGTGCACGTGCAAACTGGGACAGACGCGTGGCACGGCATCACAAGCGTCTTATATTAACATCCAGCTTAAAATAACTACAAACAAACGTGGCTGCTAAACTTTGCTTCAAGAGCGGCAGAAATGGTCTTGACATTAAACTTTTACCGTCGGAAGATGGAAAAGCCTAAAAAATTATAACTTTATAATGCAAAGCAGCTTAATCAGAGCTGGAAAACTCTCTCGCCCGCTTGTAAAATTAACGATAATGTGTATAGACCAAGCGCCAAAAGTTGAATTTAAGATACGGTGTTAAATTAGACTGGTCTTATAATGCGTACGAGCACATGATTGAAATTTCTGTAAACCGCCGTTCTAAAATAATTGGGGGTTGATTTTCTCGCCCTTCCGCAGACGAACTGTTCTTGTCAAGGACAATCTAACGGTATCCGCATTGCACTAAGTGCTGTTAATCAGTGTTGCCAACTTAGCGGATTTTCCGCTAAATTTGGCGGGATTAAAAGACTGTCGGCGGAGAAATATATCATTTAGCGGAGAGCGGAATTTTTGGCGGAATTCTAGATTTATTATAGCGGAATTTAGTGTTTTATCCATTTTACGTTCTTTTTTTAATGTGTACTCCAGTCTGTCTCCGAGCTATTCCGTATTTCTTATCAGGAGCTAACAGCCACATGAGGAAAACATATTATTTGGATTTGATGTTATGAGATCGTGGTATCATAAATTTGTAATGCGTGGGGAAAGGGCACTTACTCTTAGTTGACGAATGACGACAGATAATGAAACTGTGAGAGAGTAGCATTTATATTTTATGCCATGAAGGAAGACCGTTTAATAAACTGACCTGGTTATTGTGTGGCCCTTGAGGTAGGGGATTCACCTAGTTTGCATCCGGCACTAACACGCCTACAAGTTTTAGCTCGCCGGCTCGCAGGCAGGGAGTTAATCCAAGTGAAATTCACAGATCAGGGGAGTGCACACATTTACGTTTATTATTATTATTATTATTATTATTATTATTATTATTAGTATTATTATTATTATTATTATTATTTGATATCGGATTTCTTGGCGGAATTTTAGCGGATTTTAAGTAGTATTTAGCGGATCTTGAAAATATAAGTTGGCAACACTGGTTGTTCCTTAATACCAGCGTAGCAGCAAATAACAGGTAGGGAATAGCTGACCATCGTAAGTAATTTTAGGTTAATGCGTGTTCAAATTTAACTGCTTTTCTTGCACTTAAATAATTTGAAAAGCATAACACTTGTTTTGTGCTGCCGAGGCGAGTTCATACTTACTGGGTAGGAGCAAGAGGTGCACGCGGTTCACTAGTTAGATGAGTGAAATTAATAAAATAACTAATTATTTTGTACCGGTGCAATAATAGAAAGCATGACGAATCTTTTGAAATATCTCCTGAGCCTGTGACCAGTGAATGTGAACAAAACCTCGCAAGTACCGGTAGATTTACTGCAGTTCAAGATGGAAACAATTTTGATCATGATGGGTCTGATTGATTGACATTAACTCAGGAAAATGACTTCTTCAAGAGAAACGAGTGTCTTTATGCGAAAAATACTGTAAAATGCTAGGTTGTAAGATGTATCAAGATTTTATAAATTTAGGACCAGAAAAGCATATTGAGATGAAAATTTCTTCAGAGTGGGGCAGCAATAAGATCGGTACATCTGGAGATGTGAACAAAAGTGTGAGATTCAGTTTATGAAGAATTTCGGGTGAAAACCCCCACCTTTTTCCTTACAAAAATAAAATAAAACACGCACTAAATGATACATAAGAGTATATATCGCCTTTGCACATAGAAAACCAGTCATGCGATAATATTTCAGCTTAGAACTCTGTCCAGAAATGTTCTGTCATCTAAGGCTCAGTACTGTATGAACTGTATCCAGTATTTTCGTTCCAAGTGGTGCATGTGCTGCGGGTCAGTATTTATCCCCTCAACATTGTCACATAACGATATCTCGAGGCGCAGCGACGATATCATTCAGCTCCCTCTGTAGATCGGAGGCAAGGTGTCGCCTTTGGATTCCGGAATCGAGGGTTCAAACCCGGCAGAGGTAGTCTGATTTTTGGGACAAAAATAAAACACTATGTACGATGTTGGCATGTAAAAGATCTCTGGTGACACAATCGGCATTTGAACGACAATTAACAGGCGGCAATTTATCGTACTTAATAAAGGCGTCAGATCAAAACACCTGCAGATGATAGCTGAAACAATGGATCATTATTAGTTATATTAATTAGTTTTCTGCAGCAGTGAAGCCGGAGTTAATTTTGGATGAGTTCAAAAATTGACCCCTCACCAACAAGATTTTCAACACAACAGGTACAGGAAACACCTCAAAGAAAGAGTGGATTACCGCAGGTAAATCGGACTTAGAACAATGAAAAATTCCACTAAACAACACACAGTACCGATCCCCATTCCCAGTGTCCCTCACTAGCAGGAAGAACACAGGGACCGAAGTGTACAGAGGAGAGGAAGCTTTTCACTCAGCCAAGAAGAAGCAAAGTCCCTTGTAAAGAGTCAAAACAAGCCCATGGTCCCAATTAGGCCCAAACGAAAATAATAATAATAATAATAATAATAATAATAATAATAATAATAATAATCGTATGGCCTCAGCTACCATGTGCAGACATTTCAATCTGACGCCATCTGGCTGTCTGCTCGTCAATTTCGACGTTCCGTTTTACTCTAAGCCCACTAGTTGGCAGACCGAGTAAACGGAAGCTCTCTTGGGCGTCTATGGCTGAGATTTAATGGATTTTGTCGAGTAAACACCAAATGTGTCACCAGAGGTCTTTTACATGCCGACATCGCACGACATGAAGTTTCGAATGGACTTTCGTCCGTCCTTCAAAAATCCGACTATCTCTGCCGGGTTTGAACCCGCTATCTTGGGATCCGGGGGCCGACACTCTACCATTGATCCACAGAGGCGGCTAATAATAATAATAATCGAGAATAACAACTACTCTGTCGAAAAGGAGAACACTAGCTTTCTATGGGCACATCAAGAGGATGAATCCCACAAGGTACTGACCGTGTAAGAAAAATGGAAAACTGCCTGTGTGGCGAAAGGAGTTATACAAAGAGATGTGGGTTCGAAGAGGGAAAGATACAAGATAGATAGATAGATAGATAGATAGATAGATAGATAGATAGATAATATTATGGTTTTACGTCCCACTAACTACGTTTACGATTTTCGGGGACGCAGAGGTGCCGGGATTTGGTGCCTCAGGAGTTATTTTGCGTGCCAATAAATCTACCGATTCGAGGCTGACATATTTGAGCACCTTCAAATACCACCGAACTGAGCCAAGATCGAACCTGCCAGGTTGGGGTCAGCCCGGCGATAGATAGATAGATAGATAGATAGATAGATAGATGTCTTTATTGACGTAGGTTTTTTTTTTTTTTTGCTAGTTGCTTTACGTCGCACCGACACAGATAGGGTCTTATGGCGACGATGGGACAGAGAAGGGCTAGGAGTGGAAAGGAAGCGGCCGTGGCCTTAATTAAGGTACAGACCCAGCATTTGCCTGGTGTGAAAATGGGAAACCACGGAAAACCATTTTCAGGGCTGCCGACAGTGGGGTATTGACGTAGTTAAGGCTATTAGACCTTCTCTTACACAAAACCAATAATTATTGTAGATTTAACATGTTTGAACATTTTCTTAGTATCATAATTAATACTATCGTAATTAATACTAAGTAAAGCACAGTTATTCTAACACAATCAAACTATTTTATAACTGAAATATAATTCCACCCCAGTGAGACAAACATTTTTTCGTGATTGTACAATTAATAATAATAATAATAATAATAATAACAACAATAATGTGATAGAACGACCAATGAAAAACCAGAAGTGCGCAGTTCTTCGTATCCTCCTGTACCTCTTAACGCTCTTTGAAATGACACTGCATTTGGTATTCATCTGAGTCGTCCGGTAGACGGTTCCATTCACGTGCGGCAGACACAGAAAATGAGTTATTTTATGTGGCATTTCGATGACGAGGACAGACGGGCAGGTTTGATGGTTGAGCCCTTGTATATCTGTTGTGAAAATTCGAGGAGCAATGAAACACGAAGAAAGGTAAGATGGAGGATTAATAATGGCGTATTGCCTCCGGAGAGGCCTGGTGCGGGTCTTTTTCTCGTAGACGGCCTATTAGGCGATCTGCATGTCTGTGAAGATGAGGGCCCTACTAGGATGCATTCTAATGCTGAATACGCCACACACACCCAGTCCCCGAGCCATTGGAATTAGTCAATAAAGGTTAAAATACCCGACTCGTCCGGGAATCGAACTCGGGATCCTCTGAACCGAAAACCAGTACAAGTTGGAGGATATATAGTAAGAACTCGGTGGAGGGGAAACAAAGCATGTGATAGTTACGACTAACCCGAAGTCCCGCCCACTCTAGTTCTAGGAAAGATAATGATATATGGTAATATTTTCTTAAATGATAGTATATTTCTTACACATGCATTTTGAGCGCTCTGCAGTTTGAGGTACAATTGTGGCCACACATAATTGAAAACAACATCACGATAGTCAAATTGAGATCAGTCTGAGCTATAATTGGTGGAATCGATCCCGGCTTAGTCTGGTGGTATTTGGAAGTCCTAAAATACATCAGCATCGTGTCGGTAGATTTACTCCCATGGGACAAACGTCAGCACGTCAGCGTCTCTGAAAACCATAAAAAATAGTTAATTATAATTTCTAGTGAATATTGCTGTTTAGACTGTAAGGAAGACCCTCCAAAAAGGGTGGGTGATGTCTGCCGTGTCGACCTATGGGAAACTGCGTGTTAGTATGATGGAGTATAGTGTTGAGTTTAGTCTAGGATTTGCAGGAATGTTGGGGATAGCACAAATACCCTATCCCCGAGCCAAGGAAATTAACAGTGTAAGATTGAAATCCCTTGATCCAGACGGAAATCGAACACGGAGCCTCGAGTTGCGAAGGACAAGGCGCTGAGCACTCAGCCGTGGAATTGGGCGTAAAATAGGTAATAGGATAATACTAATAAGATTATATTATTATTATTATTATTATTATTTTTATTATTATTTGTTACTGCTTGGGAGAATAAGCTGAAGGCTTGCTGCTGGAGGTCTTATGTGCCTGTGACATTATAGTGTCCCAGGTGTGCGCAACCGGTCCACAAATGAGTCTTTAAGACAGTGACGTAATCTGTAGTAGGGACACAATTTCACAGGCTGTTGAACTCCAGTCAGCAGAACGATGATAGCCGGCTATTAGACACGAAAGTTAATGCGTGTTGGTGCTGAAAATAAAGGCCACATTATTCAGTTCCAATAATAAATGTCGGCTCTCGGTAACTTGGACATGTTGGCACAGTCTCAAGAAAGACCTGACGTGTCTTAAAGGACTTGCGTCTCAGAATTATGTTGTGTTAGGATGCGCGGCCACTGTCTTTTCTCTTAATTTACAGACTCATTCACTTGTTCAACAGGTCGTGCACAGAAGAATGGCTTGCATAAATCTCCGGACACACTTCAACTTGTTCACTGAAGATGGCACCGTGTGCAGAGACCTTTCGAATGGGAACGGAACAGAGTTGAGAGTTTATTTAGAGCAGGGCTGGCCAGCCAGCGCACTCCACGTTAAACAGTACCGTTCCCGATTATTGGCCAGAGTGAATACAGAAATTAGTCTATGCAGGTTGTAACAGAATTCATTACTCGATCTGCTAGGGATGATGGAAGAGGAAAAAAGAGATAGAGTCGAACCTTGGGGGGGGGGGGGCTGAATTTTACTACGAGTTATCGAAATTTTGAGATATAGAGAATTTCCGCCCTTGAGGATTGCTCGTAATAAAATTACATGGAACTACCGCTTGATACTGTCATAACCATATACAGTACATACTCGACGGACACAAACTCCGCATTTTAGAAAAGGTCGAAGAAGTGTCCACTAATCCCTCTAACCGAATTCCGCAACTTGCCCTTCAGGTAGAGAAACAGGTGCGACAGAGAAGTGTGTAGTAGTGGTGAATCTAGTGCCGATAAAGTAAGGCACTAAAAAGTGCTATTAGACATGTAGGATAGTGATACTGAAGATAGAGAACAGTGTAGATGTAATGTATATTAAAAGGGGTCAGACACTCCTACTTTAAAAAAAAATTAACATTCAGACAATGTAGGAAAGTGAAATCTACTGGTGATCAGGGTTGGAGATGCTCGAAGAAGGAGAACTGTAGTGCCAGACTTGTAACACTGGGGAGTCATCATGTTTTGTCTAGGCGCGTGGGAAATCACATTCATGATCCATCTTCAGAAATGTACAAACATACTCTTACATACGGTTAAATAGTGTCCGCTCTGGTTCCGTATCAAAAACGGACAAGAAAACTAAAGAACGACATCCAGAAGAAAGTATTCGATGGAAAAATGGTGAAATGGACAGATTGCTGTTTTTGAAATGTGTTATCGTTAGCTTGAAAAATCTTCTGAATAAAAGTACTTACAATTGAAGCTCGTTATTATAATCTTTTGTACCCTATGGAAACTGTAGTAAAAAGAGTTAATGATGACTTGTTCTTTCTTCTTTCGTTTCACCCTCTTTGGCGTACGTTGAATCAATAATTTCTCTGTGTGTTGTTCTTTTCTTAGTGCCCAGTATTTCTTCATTCTTTCTGATCTTCGTTTCCTCTCCTCTTCCGAGATAATAAGTTTGGTTTTTAATGTAGTTTTATATTGGAACCTTATATTTTCGTATTTAGACATTACTTTAGCTGTTCGACCGAACAGTGAATTTTCTGTAATTTTTAATTCCACTAGGCATCATCATAGGTTGTTCTGCCATTCGGCAGGTCCAATCATGGCTGTGACCTCCATATCTCTCGATCTTGTGCCCTGTTCTTCACTTCTGCATAATCTTCCTTTCTTTTTCTAATGCTGTCTGATAACTGATATCGTCTCCTTCCTCTTCCTCGTTTTCCTTTTATCATCCCTTCAATTGCTACTTGTAGTAAGGTGTTGTCTTAAATTATGCCCTATCCAGTTTTTCTTCCTATTTTTGATTACGGTCAGCATGCTCCTCATTTCTTCCACTCTCTTCAGAACTTCCTCATTTGATATTTTATCTTCCCACTTCACGCCTCTTCACGCTTTCAATTCTTCGCCAAATCCACATGTCAAATGCCTCTATTCTTCTATGTTCTTCCTTCCTTAGTGTCCATCTTTCAGCGCCATATAGAGCTATACTCCATATGTAACACCTTGCAACCCTCTTCCTCAGATCTTTCTATAAAAGGCCACAAAACAGTTTTTTCTTCTTGTTGAAGCTTTCCTTGGCTAACGCAATTCGAGCTTTTATGTCTCTTTTAGATTGAAGGTCTTCAGTCACAATAATTCCAAGATACTTAAACTTATTCACCTATTCAATAATTTCTCCCCCTATCTTGATTCTCGCTTTTTCACCTTTACCTCCAAGTATCATGAATTTCACACATTTTGTTTAATTCTCTCCGCATTTTGCAGAGGTCCTTAACATTTTCAGTTATCACTGCCATATCATCAGCAAATGTTATACATTCAATTCTCTTATCCCCAACACTGACACCTCTTTTACCATCCAAGCATTCATAAATAATTTCCTCCAAGTACATATTAAACAAAGTTGGTGATAAGCAGCAACCCTGTCTAACACCTCTCCCCAGTCTGATTTCTTCTGTTAATTCTCCTCTTATTCTCACTCTTGCTGTTTGGTTGTATTAAATAATTCCTTGATCAGTCTTCTCTCTCTCCATTCCACTCCATGTTTTTTAAGTATCTCCAAGAGATTATCCCACCTCACTTTGTCAAATGCCTTCTCTAAGTCCACTAGGCATCATAAAGATAAATGGTGAAGTATGGGAGGCTTATATAAAGAAAGGAGTACGACAGGGATGTAATTTGTCACCAGTGCTGTTCAACCTGTAGATTGAGAAAGGCATTGAGGAATATAATGAGGAAACAGAAAGGACAAAGATAAATGGAGTAAAAATCAAAATGATAAGATTTGCTGATGACATAGCTGTCATAGAGGAGAGCGAAGAGAAACTACAAAGTGCATTAATAAGAATGAATAAGATATTGAGAGATAAGTATAACATGAAAATTAATACAAAAAAAACAGAAATTATGGTATGCAATCGCCAACTTATAGCAGTCGACATCACAATTAGTGATATACCACTAAGGCAAGTAAATGTCTTTACCTACTTAGGATGTAAAATCACTCCAGATGGCAAAAGTTCAGTCGATATAAGGAGCAGAATTGCCCAAGCAAAGATGGCTTATTACAAGAAAATGATACTACAATATTTACATCAAGAAATTTGAATGTGGAGACTAAGAAGAGATTTATTAAGTGCTATGTCTGGAACGTGGCCTTGTATGGCTCAGAAACGTGGACTACTAGTGCGTGTAATAAGAAACGTCTGGAAGCATTTGGTATGTGGTGCTGGATGAGGATGGAAAAGATCTCATGGACCGCAAAACTCACCAATGAAGAAGTTCTTCGAAGAATAGGTGAAACAAGATCCTTTTTAGCATCAATAAGAAAGAGAGGAGACCAATTAATTGTCCATCTCTATAGGCACAATGGTTTCATAGTTAATGTCATGGAAGGAATGATTCAAGGTAAAAGAGGAATAGAAAGACCTAGACTGCAATATTCAAGATGGATCAGAGATGGCGTAGGAACAAGCTCATATGCGGAAATGAAAAGATTAGCGGATTACAGAGAAGAGTGAAGAAGACGAATTGCTGCCAACCAATTTTAGGATAGAGAATTAAGGTCAGTTTCTTTAAACCGGTTGGGTTTTGTTTTGCGGTTATGAAACAAATGAAAAATGAAATGAAATGTCGTATGGCTTTTAGTGCCGGAATATCCCAGGACGGGTTCGGCTCGCCAGGTGCAGGTCTTTCTATTTGACTCCTGTAGGCGACCTGCGTGTCGTGATGGGGATGAAATGATGATGAAGACAACACATATACCCAGCCCCCGTGCCATTGGAATTAACCAATTAAGGTTAAAATCCCAGCCCCGACCGGGAATTGAACCCGGGACCCTCTGAACCGAAGGCCAGGACGCTGACCGTTCAGCCAACCATTCGGACAATGAAAGATTAGTTTGCTTAATCTGTTAGAGTTCATTATGAAAAGACGACCGTAAAAATGTATCCTTATTTTTTCGTATAGTATCTGAGAGATTTCAATTTTCTTTTAGTGTGTTTCATTCATTATGTGTATTATCTTATTATCCTGAAATTTTAGTCCTATGATCTTACTCACAATTTTCCTTTCTTTTAGCTCGAGTTTCTCCATCCGACCTTAGAGATTCATGTTTAATGTTTCTGCTGTGTATAGTGCTTGTGGGTTTATCACTGATGTTTAATTTTGGACCAGTGTTGCCAACTTATATTTTCAAGATCCGCTAAATACTACTAAAATCCGCTAAAGTTCCGCCAAGAAATCCGGTCAATAATAATAATAATAATAATAATAATAATAATAATAATAATAATAATAATAAATGTCTGCAATTACCTGATCTGCGAGCCGGCAAGCTAAAACTTGTAGGCGTTTTAGTGCCGGGTGCAAACTAGGTGAATCCCCTACCTCAAGGGCCACACACAGAACAGGCCAGTTCATTGAACGGTCTTCCTTCATAGTATAAATATAAATGCTACTCTCTCACAGTTTCATTATCTGTCGTCATTCGTCAACTAAGAGATAAGTACCTTTTCACCGCGCATTACAAATTTATGATACCATGATCTCATAACATCAAAACTAAATAACATGTTTTCGTCATTTGACTACTAGCTCCTGACAAGAAATACGGAATAGCACAGAGACAGACTGGAATACAATAATGTAGAAAAAAGTAAAGTGGATAAAACGGCAAATTCCGCTATAATAAATCTAGAATTCCGCCAAAATATCCGCTGTCAGCTAAATGATACATTTCTCCGCCGACAGTTTTCTAATTCCGCCAAATTTAGCGGAACATCCGCTAAGTTGGCAACACTGTTTTGGACCCCCATGAAAGGGATTTCTTGTTTTATGTATCTTTTCTTATTATATTCTGTTGTTATATAATATAGGTAGCTTTATTTTTCTGAATAGCAGTACTCGCAACTGAACCTCCCTGTTATATGGCTTACTGATGTGTTGCGACGTTGCTTTTGCGGGGAGTGGCCAAGAAAAAATCCCAGGTCTGCTGTTAGTTGCGCAGTTCGTGTACTGGCGGTAAGGGCAGTTTTGGCAAGTTGCGCAGTCGTTTGAGCCGTAAATACTAACTCGAAATATTTCGTCATTTTAAATAATATCCTACGCATTGTAGCAAGTCGTCTGAAGACAGAACTCATGCACTAGTGAACTTGAAACATGCCTCTGTTAACAGCTAGGGAAAAATCCGTTGGTTTCTTCCGTTTTTCTTCTTCAAGTTTATTTTCTTCCCCATAGGTTTCAAGAACACTAATTGCTGTAAAAACATTTACATTCTGCTGATTCTGTATGTGGAATCGAAGAATAGTGAGTGCACGTAATACCTGGTCTAGATCCAGGAGAGCCTGGCTGGGTGGCTCAGATACATCAGCTTCGTGTTGGTAGATTTACTGGCACGTAAAAGAATTCCTGCGGGACTAAATTCCGGCACCTCAGCGTCTCCGAAAACCGCAAAACAATAGTTAGTGGAACGTTAAGCCAATATTATTATCACTATTATTTAGATCCAGGAGAGGGTTATCCAGCTCCATGGCTAAATGGTTAGCGGCTGGCCTTTGGTCCAGAGGGTCTCAGGTTCGATTCCCGTGCGGACCGGGAATTTTAGCCGCGTCTGGTTAACGCCTCTAGCTTGAGGCTTCTTTGACTCGCATAACACACCACACCACGAAACAACACATTCCGCGATGATATTAGAATATTCATTTACCGAGCCAGTTGGCCGTGTGGTTAGGGGTGCGCAGCTGGGAGAGTGCGTTCGGAAAGTAGTAAGTTCGAATCCTACCGTCGGCAGCCCCGAAAGATGATTTTCCGTGGTTTCCCATTTTCATACCAGACTGTACCTTAATTAAGGCCACCGCCGCAACCTTCCCAGTCCTAGCCCTTATCCGTCCTTTCGTCGCCGAAAATTTTCGATGTGTTAGTACGATGTTAAAGAAGTACCAAAAGTTCTTTCATTTTCACACCTTTCATGCCACTTGTCTTTCTTTGGCCGATACCTTATTTTTCTAAGTGTCGGAGAACCGTTCCATTTTTCCCTCTGAGTAGTGTTAATAGAGGACGGTTGCCCAGTTGTACTTCCTCTTAAAACGATAATCACCACCACACCACCACCCGGCTGCTCTTCGTCGACGCCAAAACAATGTCCAAGAATGTCTCTCTTTAACTGTGCCATTCATTGTGGCTTTGCGTGTACATGTCGACAGCTTAAGGAGCGTCACAGGATACGAACCACGTGTCAGCGAGCTGCCATTCCCACAGGACATCCACCCAGAGGCTAATCTCCATTTCCGTCTCTCTCGTGTGACACAACCCACAGCCACCAAGAGGGATGAAGCTCAGCCCGGTGACGTTCCTGTGTCATTCTTTTGTAGCTTCACTGCAAAGTGAAAGCAAACACGTCGTTTACGAATATATGTACATATTTGCTGCAAATAAAACGTTCAAACAGGAAACATTTCAACCTGCAGCCTTCCGACGATCAACTGACAGGAAGAGAAATGAGATCCTGTTTTTCTAGGCTCTTTGTTTTTTTTTTTTCACAAGACAAACAGGAACTAATCTATTACAAAAATTGTCGGTAACATTTAGTAAAGCATAACAAAAACGTCAGTATACATCTTGAAATTGTCCAAAAGTAAGTATTAACCAGTGATGGGGAAAAATATAAAATAAAAGTAATTGGGATGAATTACAGTTACCTGAGAAATATTTCACTTATTTATAATTGCAGATTACAACAAGTAATCGGTAAAATTACAATTTGAAGTCAATTACAATTACAAATTTACAGTTTGAAGGTGTACATGGAAGTGCCTCCATCCTCACATGTATATTTACATAAAGTCCACTGAATATTTACAGATTTATAGACAACTTTAAATATACATATTAACATTCAAAACACTGTACTCTTAGAACAATAATTATCTTGATTTGCACTGTACATATTAAGAGTAAAAAGACCCAATCATTCATACCCTCACTCATACGCCTGTATATATACTCTTCCGAGCTCATACTTATTCACAACCACTCCCACACCCGCACGCATACAGATTCGCCCACATTTAACTGAACTTGTTCACATTCTCACATTCTTGAAATTCTAATTTGTACAAGTTTTGTACATCACGTGTGGTTGAAGGTTCCATAGACGAACAGACCGTACATAAAGTCCATTTAAATATGAGGTTGTTCTGGCAACGGGGGGACAAGTGTATCTCCTTGGACTCTCGTGACAAAGCGGTAATTAAGCTGCAGGCTGTGGAAAGGGGAGAGATGTGTGTTCTAGAGTTGCTGGTTGTTATCCTTGTAAGTGTAGCCCGTGACCTAGTCCGTGTTAAACGTCTTGGTTGTAATAGTGTAAATATGTTATGCCATTGTATGGTGAATTTAGGGGCTGCCTAACCGAGGCGATCCGGGCCCGCGGTGTATGGGGCAACGCGTCCGCCTGTCACCCGGCAGCCCCGGGTTCGATTGCCGGCCGGGTCAGGGGTATTTAATTGTAAATGATTAATATCTCTGGCCTGGGGACTGGGTGTTTGTGTCGTCCTTAACCTTCCTTTCCTCACATTCAACACTCGACACTTCCGCAATTACACTAACACGCAGGTTCCTATCATATGGCGAAAGTAGTGGCAACAGATCTATAGAGATCGACGCCACGAACTGATATCAATAAAAGACGCGTTCGATTCACTCACAAGGACGTAGATTCGATTTTCTGTTAGGAAGTTGAAAAAAAATGTCGTATGGCTTTTAGTGCCGGGATTTCCCAGGACGGGTTCGGCTCGCCAGGTGCAGGTCTTTCTATTTGACTCCCTTAGGCGACCTGCGCGTCGTGATGAGGATGAAATGATGATGAAGACAACACATACACCCAGCTCCCGTGCCATTGGAATTGACCAATTAAGGTTAAAATCCCTGACCCTAACGGGAATCGAACCCGGGACCCTCTGAACTGAAGGCTTGTACGCTGACCGTTCAGCCAACGAGTCGGACAGGAAGTCGAAGATGTTAAGAAACGAGATTTCCACATGGAGTGGCATATGGTCCTGAAGTTCACTCAGCCTACATAAAAAATGAGTATCGGGTTAATTGCTGGGGGCAAAGGCGTAGAGCTCAATTGTCAACATAAATTGTTAGTGATAAAAATTTATAGAACTCATAATTTTTGAAAAAATTGTCCCCACGGATCCGTAAGGAATATCAGTTCCCCATAAATGTTTATTTAACAAAATAGATTGTATATTTGTTGGTCTATCCCATCCCTAGAAGTTTGAGTATTTTTTATTTTGTTACACTATGTATGTATGTATGTATGTATGTATGTATGTATGTATGTATGTATGTATGTATGTATGTATGTATGCGTTTGTGAAAAATAATGAAATCAAGATGTACTTCATTTGTCGCCACCTTCGTTAAGGCGGTGAGTTACTGCTGGCTCCAAAGGATTGACTTAATCAGGATTACATCCGTGGGGTTGCATAGCCTGTTGGGACGCTTTAAGCGAATGAACGACCGGACTGCTGTCGTTAACGACTTAGGAGCTTATTCCAGTCCCTTGTAGTAGACACACACGTGTTCCTTTGAAGTGGCGCGGCCCATCTGCCGGTAAGGAGGAGGTGATTCGCTGAGTAATGAGTTGACCACATTGTGATGTTCTTGGTAATGAAGCAGGAGATCTGAAGGGCTTTATTCTGTTAAATCTCAACCTCATCCGTTGTGAAAGTAGCCAGAATGATACCCTCGAGTATTTATTTTCATTTTCATTTTCATTTTCTGAACCGCAGGGAACTACGCTGACTGTTTAGCTAAGAAGCCGCTCCACCTTTTTTTTTTTTTTTTTTCAAGCTTCAAGGTATTAGATTGTGTCTTTTAAAACTGAACGAGTGGCTGAGCCATTTGGGTCACATAGCTGTCATCTTCCATTCAGGAGATAGTGGGTTCGAATTCCACAGCCGGCAGCACTGAAGATGGTTTTCCGTGGTTTCCAATTTCCACACGTGGCAAATGCCGGGGCGGTACCTTAATTAAGGCCACACCTACCCCTTTCCTATCCCATAGTCGTCATAAAGCCTATCTGTATGGGTACGATTTTTTCGCATTAATTTATGAACGACTTCACAAACGCGAAACGGGCTTTCTAACCCCAATTTGGCAGATTCGATCCTGGCTCAGTCCGGTGATATTTGAAGGTGCTCAGATACGTCTGCCTCGTGTTGGTAGATTTATTGGCACGTGAAAGAACTACTGCGGAACTACATTCCGGCACCTCGGCGACACAAAAACCGTAAAAAGTTAGTGGACGTATTATTATTATTATTATTATTATTATTATTATTATTATTATTATTATTATTATTATTGGATTTCTCAGTAATCATTTCCTAAAATTATTCATGTCTCGTTCGTGTGATTTGTGAATTATGTGAAAGATATATAAATGCTGTAGAAACAATATTAATAATAATTTATTATTACTTATGTAATCCTGATTAGGACTATAATATTGTTCCTTTCAATATTACATAACAAATAACCCTTTCACTGTATGTGCCCATACCATCACGCGATTTCCTACAGTATTAAAACGAAGAGGTATTTCTGTGGAAGTGAGAAATCCTTATTCTGTCTTCTGTTTACCATCACGGACGTGATATTGGAATACAAATTTTAAGCTTGTTATTCACCACGAATTTCGCTGCGATTTCGCACTTATCGCAAAATAAGAAACTGGCCTTGCCTCTTTAATTCGCTGTTATTCGCAAAAGTGAAATCACGATTTTCTTAACCAGAATCATATGATTCGTTAAGATATCTCAAAATCGTTTCAAAATATTTTTGTTGCGTTTATCGTTAATGCGAAATAATCATGCCTCCTCCTATCTTTATCGGTGTGACATAAAACAAATTTATTGGCCCTTTGAAAACAAGTCTTTGCGTTTTCTGTGTTGATATTTCCATACCATATTCTGCAGTTATTCTACTGTATTAAGGTAATGAAGAGAGCAGTGTATTCTTAAACAGTAGCAGCGATTAGCAGGGGAAGAGGCTGCCTCCCCCACCACTTTGTGAAGAAGATATCACCTTTTTATTCTATTTTAGCCGGCTGAAATTAGGAATTATTAAAACAAGTAATTTGTACAAGCCCTGTTCCTTATCAGCTAATTATTTATTTTATTTTATTTTATTTTATTTTATTTTTATTTTATTTTATTTTATTTTATTTTATTTTATTTTATTATGAACAAAATTATTAGTGGAAATACACACAAAATATCCTTCGTCGCGGCTAACCGATTTGTATAGTGCCAGAGCAAGTAATGGACACTTTGCGAGTGCTGTGAGGAAGGGTAGCAGGTGTATGTTTTTCTTGCCAAGATCATGGACACTCTGACAGTCTCTTTAGTGTCTGTTAGTTTCTTAGTGTGTAGTCAAATACTAAATTGTTTTTATAATCAGGCCTTACTTATAGTTAATTGTAATACATATGTAATATTAATATTGCCCCGTAGGTGAATGTGTTATAGTATAGTATTGAATCAACATCTCAAAAATCTATTATTACCGCACTTAAGCCTCATGCACTTCTAATTCCCAATCTGCGCTACTGTTCTTAACTTAAACTGGGTACAACTGCAGTCTCAAGTCATCATTTTGTGTCATTCTCTTCCTTTTTTGTGTGGGTTTTAGGGCTGCTACCGTGGTAACACTGATGTACGATAGTTCATGTTATCTATCGACCACAAGACGCTCTGTTCTAGCTTCTCGTTTTTCACAACGTACGCACAGTACGGATCAGTGATATCCGCTCGGACCGGGGCATTAATCAAACCCGAGGTGGAGGTGCGGGTATGAGCTTTCACCCTCCCGTCTGTGTCCACTTTACTGCTTTTCTCTACTTTATTTTGTTCCTCTCGACCTTTCACGGTGTTTACAAGTTAGAAGGTCACCGGTCACATCTACCACCTCATTTGTTTTTACGGTTCTGCTCTGTGATATGAACCCGGCTTGGATTAACGCTTCATTTCTTTCTCCCGCTCGCTGATGGAATGGATTAGGTCTCCCTCCACTCCATTTCGCTCATTCACTGAGAAAATTGGATTACCAAATGGTAATCGTGGTCAGCAGCAGCAGTTAATCATGCTCATCTGTAGAAGTATACAGCGGTTCATACATCAAAAACCTCGTGAAAGAAGTATGCTTGTCGTCTGATTTTAGTTGATTATGTTTGTAGAGGCAGGGGAAAAAAGCTCCAGTGTCCATGATCTGCTGTTTTGAAAGAATTACTTTTTAACATTTAAAACGTAAAAGTATTGTAACCTAATTTTATGTTCTTATTGATTTTCTTTCTGCGAGTCTTAAAACTCCAATAAGCTACCAGAAAATATTTCAAGCATAAAATATAATATTTAAATATAATTTGTATATTTTATCAAAGAAAGTACTGGGAAAGAACCGAAGATATCCATAAAATTTTTAGCAACAAAAAAAAAAATAATTACTAGTTCAACTTTCAGTGTCACATTTTTATATGAGATGCATACAGAAATAACAAGGAACTCTATTACCGTTAAGTAATTAACTACATTCCTAAACTGAAATATACCCGGCAATTACATACAACACAGGAAATAAGAGGCTAGTTATACAGTTTATATACAGTTTTTCTTACCTCACTTGAATTGAAAATTTGCCTTCCTATTTTTCGTTGGTGCAAAATGTTCGTACTGTGTAGAGATGAGAAGAATGCAAGTATGAGGAATGTGGCCTGCAAGCACGAACTTCCTGTTTTGCCCAGACAGATCGGCTCTTAGCTGCTCTTAACTGCTACACGACAACATTGACTCACACCTTGCAGTTTGCTGGATTACAACTGACAAGAGCGAAGAGCTGCCAGTAGAAGACAATATAAAGTCGCCTGGGTAGTAGCGGAGTTGCTATGGTAACCATTGCGTCACTGGCTGTGCTAGTGAAAATCCCTTCACCCCGTGCCTCACCGAGCATGTGCATTCTTCTGATCTCCCAACAATAATATTGTCGGTGGACCGGTATGGCGTACCCTAGTGGCGTAGAAAAGAAATTACCGTCGCGAGAGGAGAGAGAGCAGGAATGAAGTCATCTCCGCAGCGTAGTGCAATCTAACGAGGACATTTGGAATTGTTTCTGTATAGGGGGCTTGCTGGTCACGTGCAGCACCCAAGTACCGATACTGGCCAGCGTGCTATCTGATGATTAGGCTCGTCCCTACTGTAACTACATTGCGCCGCGCTGTCCGCTGGGGAATTGCAGTAGGAAAGCAAACCCCTCAGAAGTTGATTCAAAGCCGGCAGCGTTTATTGGTCCATTATTAAGCACTAGTATATCAAACGACCCAAGATGGTTGGTTTTAACATATTTTAGAATGTACGTTAGGTTTATTAAACTAAAAAATTAGAAGAAAATACTACAAATGAAGTGTAAAATTATTGGGAGTTTTACAACACTGCAGCAGTACCTCGCACCGCCCCTGGTGCCTGTACTTTTCGGATGTTCGTGAGCACTGTGGTAACACATCGTTTATCAGTAGTGATTTGAAACGTCCTGAACCTTGTTCTGATGTTCTTCAGGCAAGAAATTCTTCTTCCAGGTGTTCAATTTCTTGTTATCGTCCCCTTGAGAATCGAGTGTAGTAAAGCATATCCTCGCGATATGCCCCAAATACTTCAGTTTACGAGATTCTACTCTCAAAAGAATCTCTTTCTGCAACCCTATTCGCCCCAGAACTCTGCCATTGCTGATGTGGTTTGTCCAAGAAATCCTGAGTATCCGACGATACAACCATATTTCGTAGGCCTCCCAATTTCTCACTCAACTCCATACTACAATACTGGGAAGACATAACATCTCAATAGTTTTATTTTACACTGGAGGGATAGATCGAACACCCAACTATCTTCAACGTCCGCAGAAATTCCGCCCCAAACTTTTATATTCGGCACTTATATCAATAAAATGGTTTGTTGTGTCGGCTAAAAGACAATGTCAGCATTTAGAGCATGCATTCTTACCCACAGCGACAGTGAACAGCCATGGTGGGCGGTCAAACCTGGACAGGCATGGAGGAGCGTCAGGGTTTCGTAACCCTAGGAAGCTGATTTGAAATGCTTGAAGTGTTATATGAGCTCCGTGGATGTTATATCTTATAAGTAGAATGTTTCCAAAGTTTTCTTCTATCGAAATCAGACATACGGACATGGCCTTTTAGTTACTCGAAGATAAGTATCAACTAGGTACGTTCGCACTTCGGTATCGATGTTGTAAATGATTTGAAAAAGAGTTTGTTTTAGGATATACAATTAAATGTTTTAGTCACTCAGGAATTATTGCGTTGGCTAGAATATTGTTCGAAAACTATTTTGTGAAAATCACGAGCATATGAATTCCTGCTCCTAAACAATGATTGCGAGTCACACAGTTTTGAACCCACGATGTGACGATACTGCAATGCTGAATTTAGGATTATGTACTCGTGTCTCAGCGAAAGGTAACGATAATATCTCTCGTACAGGTCTCTGGTATTCATCATGAAACACAGAACAGATACTGTCCAATGTACAGCGTTAAATGTCCTTCGGTATAACTGTTGCTGAATTGCTAAAATTCTAGGTGCCGGAACGCATATCCACACATTTTGCCCCCTTTTTAACCCCTACCCACCACCACCACCACACAAGTCACTAGTTTCGATATTTGAAAATTTGTGATAAAACTTACAATTAGAAATCTTATTTTACAAAGTACTTTTGTGAAATTCAGTTTTTTAAAAGAAAATTTATTCTAATCAAAACAATAAAACCACAAGTTTTAATATAAACAACGGGTGGTATGTAATATTCTTCAGTACTATTTTGTCGTAACTTTCATGACAGTGAGTTAAGAAAAGGCACAAGTTTTATGTATACTGGCAATAAATAATGAATTAATTAAATAAGCTTCTAAATGTAACCAATGGAATAAAAAGATATCCATGATATTTTTTAAACGTTTTACTATTTAACCAGTACAAAGCTACATTTTCTTCTATATTTGGTATTAAAGAGCATATTTTTATAACATATTGAGTTTAAACTAAACTCAAGTTATAGAAAGATTTCATACTTCAATGTGTTAACAATGTTCCAGTAACTTTTTAATAAGCAATTCTCTTAAAAACATTGTGAAAAAATCCCTAGAAGGTGCCGGAACGCCAATCCAGTGCGTTCCGGACGATAATAAACTCTGGGTATAACTAGAGATACGTGGTGGTGTAAGCGAAGTGAAAAAGAAACCCTGTCAAACTTGAAATTGTAATCAGTGGTTTGTGAAATGGAAAGTCAATAGCACAATGACGCTTCATCAAGAAGAAACTTCCAGTCGGAAGGGAAAAGCGCACAGTAAGGTTGATTTATTTGCGATAGTCTTTTGCTCGTCAAGTGAATCCATCTGAAAAGAGGAGAAGAGGCAGCACTCGAAAAATCCAGGTTCTGCTGAGATAAGCCGATCGCAATGCTGTCTTCTCTTAAGAACTTCATCTCTTTTACCAGATAACACAGCGACACAATGCGACGACGACTGAACTGTGTCAAGGACGAATTCCTACAATAATCCACCGCGAAGAGTTAGTCTAAGTCTGTATCCACAGGAATGAAATTTACATATTTGAAGAGTGGGCTGATATAAAGTTAATTGTGGGCCATGGATCATCGTTCTTGCCAAGCTTGTCCCTAGAGAGCTGTCCAGTAATCTCTAGAATTAGTATTGCTAGCTCGAAATCGATCTCTGTCACTAAACTGATGAGGAAATCTCAAGTCTCTCTGTAAGTAAATATAGCATCAATTCGCTAAAAGTACACCCTGTAACAGCAACACAGAAGTATTTTCAGAAATATATTTCTCACCGACTGTGGAGTACCCATCGTTGACGGGATAGCTATTGTAATTTATTTATTTAGGCCCTATTTGTATTTATTTATTTATTTATTGGCATTTTCGAGTGCTGCATCCAAATACCTAGACGGTGACAGACTACTTTCCACTGCATAAAATTTACAGAAATAATAATGTGTATATATACCTGTATCAATTAAGTAAACGTCATTGACAAATATTTACCTTCAAAAATATTTGCTATAACAATAAAAATAAACAACTATAACAATCTCTCTCTATCTGTATATGTATGTATGTATGTATGTATGTATGTCTCGAATGGACACAAAAACTACTGGACCAATTTCGCTGAAAATTTCACAATTTGTTCTTATTACTTCTGGGAGGGTTTAGGAAGTGGTTTGAACGAAATCTGATGGGTAGTTCGGTGTAGGGAGTGAGAAGGATATAAAAATATTTAAAAAAATAGGGGAAGGTAAGTAAACCGCATTACAAGACTGATCAGCGGGTTGCCTAGCCAACAGTAAGTAAAGATTATGATTGTGTTTCTTAAAACTTTTCTTCTTCCTCATCATCTTCTCCTACTTCTTATATAAACGGTATAAAAAATGAAAAGTCCAAGTTCAGTCCTCATTGCATAGGTAGTGAGGAGTGAAGAAAATGTCGAAAATGACAGATTACGGGTGAATGTGTGTGTGTTTCAGCATAGCTCTCAACCAAGCTAGATACACATATAACTTCATATCTGGAAAAATTACTGTAGAGGCAAGAAACCCCTAGCATCCCCAAAGGAAGGGGTGAAATGTAAAAAATCCGAAAAAATGATCGATATTAGCGGCGACTTCATAGTCTTTCGGGTAGCTGAGATGAACTGTAACACTCGGGATGCCGTTTGAGCCAAACTTCATTCCCAATCGGCATGGGTTTAGAAGGGGTGAAAGTAATGTCCAAAATGACTGAGGTTCACGGATTTGTGTGTTCATATTCCAGCATAGCTCTCAACCAAACATGATACTCACATGACTTACTGCTTGGGAAATAATGCTGTAAGGCAAGACACTCCTACGGGCGGGGATTGAAAGGGGATGAAATATTAAAAATAATAGAAAACGACCAATATTAAAAGTGAAAACGATGTATGTTAATAAAAAATATTTTTCTTTTGCATTTATTAAATTGTTTAGAAAATATAACGCGGTTGAATTAATAAACACGGGCGAAGCCGCGGGCACCTGCTAGTAATAAATAATAAATAAGACGAGTTGGCCATGTGGTTAGGGGCGCGCGGCTGTGAGCTTGCATCCGGGAGATAGTGGGTTGCAACCCCACTGTCGGAAGCACTGAATATGGTTTTCCGAGGTTTCTCATTTTCATACCAGGCAAATGCTGCGGTGTACCTTAATTGAGGCCACGGACGCTTCCTTCCCACTCCTAGGCCTTTCCTATCCCATCGTCGTCATAAAACTTGCCTGTGTCGGTGCGACGTAAAGTAAAATGGTAAATTATAAATAATAATTAATAATTGCCAGTGAAACAAGAAAAACAAAGGAATAAAAATACAAAGAAACTAAAGATTCTTTCGATATATGATGAACGTTTGTGTTTTTTATAACACAAATACCGTTGAAATGTACACTATTTATAATTTATTTTATTGGCTGAATTCAAGAATTGTAGTTTCCAGACCACACATGCTTATTTCAGCTTGCTTCTCATGAGGGAGTCAAATAACATCTTCATAGAATCATCATTAATCGTTGTGCTCATTGCTGAGAGTCGAGACCTCATAACTCTTATCATTTCTGCATTGGAGCCTTGACGAAATGTCTTCCATCCAGAGCGGTTTTGAGCTTTCCTTAACATGATCTGAAGAGGCAGGCAGATGGTTAGATCAGGCGAAAAAAGATAAGAGACTTTTATACAATCATACACATTTTTAGGTGTCATTAAGTCTCTTATCTTAAGTCTTAAGTCTCCAAGGAACTGGAGGTAACACTCACTCACAGGGGAAGATAGGTGCTTTTTGATGCTCACCTCCTTGAGAAGTGAAACATTGGTTCTTCTTTCCGTCCAGGGTACATGCAGCATTCTCCGCCAGCACCACATCTCAAAGGCATCAGTTCGACTTAAAGAGTACACGTCATTAATTCCTGTGAATTCCTAATTATAAACTGATGATACACATGGCTAAAAATAGGCTAAAACAATACTGACTTTGGGTTATAAAATTACCGTCACATGTCGGTGTCGCTAGACATACCTAACGTCCTATGTTCTTTTTGTGCAATCATTCTCAGTCTCTTATCTATAATTTTCTGAAATTTAAAGTGAATACGTACCGCGAAGTCACTTTCATTATAGCTCAATGTCATTCTATCAAAATGTTCACTTATTCGTGGTACAGATGAATGTTTGTGTATTAATGATGAAACAGCAATGCTGTAAATAGTAGATACAAGTGTAAGTTAACGTTTTTAATATCGAAGTAAATGTCTTCAAGAAACTGTGTATCGCCATTTACACCCCTTTGCAAATTTCTCTACGATTTGCTAATGACACGTAATCAAAATCGGTTACAAGGAATTACCTCGATATATGATGAACGTTTGTGTTTTTAAAGTACAAATACCGTATATATTTATTTTGTATTAATTTTATTTTATAAACTGAATTCGAGAAGTGGTGAATCCAGACTACACATGCTTATTCCACCTTGATTCTCATAAGGGAATTAAATATTATCTTTATAGAATACACGCCGTTAAATTCCTGTGAATTCCTGACTATTATAAAACCTAAAAATGTGTATGATTGTATAAAAATTCTTTCAAAATGAGCAGTGAAGGAAATGATGGATGTACTACAGCAACATGTAACATTTTCCCATTAAGAATATAATCAAAAGAATTGAGAATTTTGTTTCTCGAGATCATTAATGGTGAGTCTGTTCCTAATAATACAGTCATAAGTGTTATGTCAGACTGAAGCTTTGTCTTGTCATCACGAGATAAAATTTGTTTGTATATTTTGAGGTAATTAGCAAACATTAGGCACTTTGAAGCTTTCAGGAGCAGTAATGCCATCTAGTGGAGTAGAGATGGAACGGAAGAGAGAGAGAGAGAGAGAGAGAGAGAGACATCACGGCTCAACTAACAACAATGCTCAGTCGGTGTAATGTTATTGTTGGATAAGTTTGAGATGTTTGGGGCATAGATGGCATAGATTTGCTCGTTGTAATTTGTTTTCTGCGGTAATTAAAATAGAATGGCCGACACGCTGATGAAAGGTAAG
Organism: Anabrus simplex; assembly: GCF_040414725.1. Taxonomy (NCBI): domain Eukaryota; kingdom Metazoa; phylum Arthropoda; class Insecta; order Orthoptera; family Tettigoniidae; genus Anabrus; species Anabrus simplex. The sequence continues at coordinate 72,781,269 of NC_090272.1, read as the reverse complement.
ACCTAGCGCTGAAGAAAGTTTGCTCATTTTGTGACCCTATTTGACCGCTCAATATCCGCAACCTTGCCGAAGATTTGGAGCATAGATTCTTAATGAAGAGAGGTAGTGTAAATGTTGGATGAAGCTGTGTGCTTTTGAAGTGGCTTGGTCAGAAGCGAATGACGGAGGATAGGATTCCTTGTAAAAGGATGCTTTTTTTAAAATATCTCTAATCATGGTCTCATTTGCAAGTACTCATTAAAAGTCTTATTTACGGTAGTTAACATTAGGGCAATTGAGACAATATGTAGTTGCAGTTTTAGACCATTGAGACATCTAATTTTATTTCAAGTGAAATTTTCGACAAGGTGCGATGTTGAGCAGCGCTAGGTCTTACCTTTCATCAGCTTGAAAGTGTGTTAGCTATTCTATTTTAATTACCGCAGAAAATAAATTGCAGCGATCAATTATACAGATGAACCGGTCTCTGTGTACAGCAAGTCAGGAATTTATCATCGCTATTTTGTCTTAGGGAGGAGGAGCATGTCGATGGAGTTAATACTGGAAACTGATCGCCTCTAAGTACAGTTGCGATTCTGTAAAATTAGTCCCTAAAAAGCAAATAGGGAACACCGAAGTAATATCTGTTATCGCTGCAATAACTTGGTGTGGCTTTGGTTATAGGTGGGCTGGCGTTAACGTTGTATATGACAGCTGCGCTAAATGTTGGTCACACTGCAATGTCACCCGAAGCGATGTTGCCGCCATAATAACAGCTGATTGCCCGATACGGTGAGTTTTTAGAAACACGCTTTCAATTCCGTGATGATACACAATAAAAATGATATCGGCCAAGAAGCGTTGCACTTTCAACACTCCGATTAAGGTAATAATAACAACAACGTATATTCTCACACAAAATGATACTCGATAACTCTCGATGAGGTTCTTATTATAGCGCATCTTTATTTTTATTTTATTTTTATTTTTATTTTTATTTTATTTTATTTTTTATTTTATTTTTATTTTTATCTTTATTTTGCGGCCAGTTTACAGTTTACATTAAAAATAAATTATTGTATTTTGTAAGGAAATAAAATACTATAAGGACATGTCCGAAAGCAAGGGATTTTACTGCCACAAAGTGTTGTTGTTGTTGTTGTATTATTTGACTTTGATTGGTTGAGCGTTAAATGTGATTATTAAAATGGAAACCTTGGTCATCAACTACTTTAACTTAATTGTGTTCAGCCTTCAGCTTAGAAACTTGGATGGTCATGGGCTCATCAAGCTCAGTGACTTATATTATGGCCATATGCCATTATAGCATCATTTTCCTAGCAGTCGTCATCCACAATGACTTTAACGTAAATTAGAAAGTTAGGTGTCGGTCCATGACATAGTCGCAGGTCACATCGATTCAATTAAGCGTCCATGCCGTACAACCACTGTGTGGCACATGCCGATTGGACTGCCTTAATTATACCAAGAGTCCAGAGCTCGTGTTACGAGGGCTGGACCATCACGAATCATTATGATGGTACATGTAGTCTCACATGGAAGCCGAATTTAAAGATTTCCAGACTTTTTTTCTTCGTTCTTAACTTGTGACAGTGGTTTCTAGTAAGGATGCTCATCAGGCAGTTAAGTCAAAGCTACTCAGACCGGTATATCTCTCCTCTGCGCTGTAATTATTGTTGATTATGTTGATCCAACAAAATAAGTTCGAGGTATAATGTGTTTTTTATTTCCAAGTTAAATAATTTCTTAAATACACCACGATTTTTTTTATAGATTAGATTTTAATTTCGTAGATAGTTTACAATTTTACTGAAACCCACCTCTTACCTAAGCAAGTGACGAAGAACCCGTTAACGACCCAAGAGACAAATCTCATGCAGATTGTTAATAGGTAATAAAGGTATCCTTTATGGACTTCCAAGGGTTCAATACGAACTTGAATGATAAATGCAAAATGTTCTATGCGTAAACAGGATTTCATCCGTGTATAGGAGACATCGGAGATTGGTACCCAACAGTTAAAAAAATAGTAATAAATCACTAGCTTTATTTTTACTGGGGAAGAAATGGTTAAGTTTGTCCGCTAGATTGAGCTTAGTGTGCTGCTTCTTCTTTCTCATATTTTCCGTAGATCAGTCATCGAGTGTCGACCTCCGACATCCCGGGTTCAAATCTGACAAGAGGCACTCGAAATTTTTAAACGTGGAAATAAGTCCATTACACACTCCATGTCGTAGGATTCCGGCACGATCTCTGGTGACACACTTGGTGCTTACCCAACAAAATTAATTAAAACTCAGCCGTGGACGCCCAAGGGAGATTCGGTTTACCCTGCCATCCATTAGGCCTAAAGTAGAACGGAACGTCCAAATTGACGAGCAGGCAGCCAGATGGCTCACGGTAGGTGGGACCATATGAATCTTCATTATACACTGTTTTTGCATTTCAGCGTTCAATCTGCAAGCCTCTGTGAATTCACTAACCGCCGCAACAATCCTATATTTGTAACTAGTTCTGCAGCCACGTTTATTTCTATACTTCTTATCTTTAAATCGTTAGGAATTGAGTCTAACCATCGCCATCTTGGTCTCCCTCCAAAAGAGAGTCCCTTATTCTCCGGGGTAACGTATCCTCCTCCATTTGGCTCACATAACCCCCACCTCCGAAGTCAGCTCATACGTAAAGCTTCATCCATCGAGTTCATTCCTAAATTAGTCTTTATATCTTCATTCCGAGTACCCTCCTACCATTGTTCCCATCTAATTTCTCGCTACTTTCATGTATGTTACTTCTGACTTATGGATAGGATATCCTGATCCCACCAAACTTTCACTCACGTTTTATTATTATTATTATTATTATTATTATTATTATTATTATTATTATTATTATTATTATTATTATTATTGCCCGACCCGCGGTGTAGGGGAAGCCTGCCTGCCTCTTACTTGCGGGCCTTGGGATTCCTGGCCAGGTCTAGGATTTTTACCTGGATCTGAGGCCTGGTTCGAGATCCACTCAGCGTACGTGATTACAGTTGAGGAGCTATCTCTGACGTTGAGATAGCGGCCCCGGTCTATAAAGCTAAGAATAATGGCAGAGAGGATTCGTCGTGCTGACCACACGACACCTTTGCCATCAGGGCCTTCTTCGGGCTGAGCGGCGGTCTGTTGGTAGGCCATGGTTCTTCGGGGCTGTTGTGCCGTGAGGTTCGGTTTTTTAAGAATTATTATTATTATATTTTTATTTAAGATATTTCCTCAGGTTATCCCAGATATTTCTGGGGTCGCTGCAGCCACCCAGTCTCATTTTGGTCCTTCCTGATGCGAGATGAAAATCTCGACCTAGGATCGATCGGGATTCGAACATCGGCCTTCCGGGTAGAAAGCCAGGAGCTAAGCTACTGATATAATCATGCAACTCATGATTATTATTATTATTATTATTATTATTATTAACAATTTGCTTTAGGTTACATCGACGCGGATAGTTCTTATGGCGACCATGTGTGATAGGGAAGGGCTAGATGTGGGATGGAACCGGTCGTGACCTTAATTAAGGTACAGCACCATCGTTTGCCTGGTGTGAAAATGGGAAACCGCGGAAAACCATCTTCAGGTCTGCCGAAAGTGGGCTCCGAGCCCACTATCTCCCGAATGCAAGCTCGCAGCTAGGTGATCTTAACAAAGACATCTGTTAAGGTTTGTTATAATTGGAATTGGAGATTATGATTAAGATAAGTTTCTTCCGAGTAAGAAACCGAGAATGTGACATTTCCACGAAGAGTTCATTGAAGAACACACTTCCGGACGTGCCAGACAACAGCTGCGATGAGTTTGATACAAGACAACACATGCGGGCGTAAGGGCAATGATAGACAAGGAATCTTAATAGCTCCTCAATTAGCCGTGATTACATCGCAGCCCAAGATGCTTCAGAGAGAACAAGTGAATCACGGTGAAGATGTAGGGCGAACGCAACATAGGACGAAGTAGTTTTTTTTGGGCGGGGGGGGGGGGGGGGCCGTGGAAAACAGTAACGTGAGTCAGCTGTATTGAATTCACACTTCTTTTCGTTTTGATGATGGGCAGATAGAGCAGTACGTAGATAATGATCAGTCTAGTTTTGGACAAGGCAAAGGACCGAGAGAAGCAATCCTTGCATTAAGAATGATACCGCAAAGATGGTCAGAAATGTGTTTATAGCATTCATGGACTTGAAAAAGCTTTCGACATGATAAACTGGGAACCATTGTTTAGATGTATGAAGAAAGTGGGTATTGACTGGAAAGATAGGAGGCTCATATGGAAAATTTACAAGAACCAGTTACAAATGTAGTGGTGAATGGACGTACAAGAATGGCAAGAATTAAGAAAGAAGTGAGGCAGGGTTGTCAACTCTCACCATAACTTTAAATTTATTTATTGAAGAAGCAATATGTGTTTTAAAGGAAACAACTAAAAGAATAACGATTAATGGGAAAACAATCCACAGTATTAGATTTGCTGATGACATTTCCAGAGTAGCAGACTCTGAGAAGGATTTAAATGGAATGTTGCCGGGCTGAGTGGCTCGGACGGTTGAAGCGCTGGCCTCTGACCCCAACTTGGCAGGGTCGATCCTGGCTCAGTCCGGTGGTATTTGAAGTTGCTCAGATACATCAGCCTCGTGTCGGTACATTTACTGGCACGTAAAAGAACTCCTTCGGGACTAAATTCCGGCACCTCGGCGTCCTCGGAGACCGTAAAAGTAGTTAGTGGGACGTAAAGCAAATAACATAGAATAGAATGTTGACTGTTCTGTGATACATTGACACACTACAAACTTAAAATCAATACTAAGAAAAGCAAAATTTTAGTTGTGAGCAAAGCGGAAGGGAAGTTCCAAAATAGAACAGGTGCAACATTTCTGTTTCTTAGGAAGCATTATAACTGAAGACAATAGATGCAACAAGGAAATCAAAAGAAGTATAGCTCTTGTTAAACAGGCATTTCAAAATAAAAGAAGTCTTTTAACAAATACCCATATAAGTTTAAATACAAGAAAGGCCTTTCTAAAATCCTTTGTTTGGAGTGTACTACTTTACGGTTGTGAGATCTGGACTATTGGAAAGAACGAAAGAGATTCATTGGAAGCAAGTGAAATGTGGATTTGGAGGGAAATGACGAGGGCATGCTGGACTGAAAAAAGACGAATCGAGATGTTTCAAAGGATATCATTAAACAAGGGAGACCGATAAAGAATATGGAAGGAAGGAAGATAAAACTTGTTGGTCATATCCTGAGACATTATGACTTCCTAGTAAACATCCTTGAAGGAAAATGCTAGGAAAGAAAGGAAGAGGAAGACCAAGGAAGACATACTTCGAGCATGTGAGAAACTTGATGGGATGTATGATGATGATGATGATGATGATGATGATTAAAGCCCGGATTTTTATGCAGTAACAGGTTAGATTGCAAACTAATTTGGTTAATAGGAAGTGTCGGCCACCCGCTGTTCCATAATGTAGCAAGAGTAACATAAATTATAGGGGTCTCATGTACCGTACCCCTAATGTTCATGCAAACCTCATAGCACAGTCGTTGTGGAGGTAGACTATACTTGCTACTAGCCTCAGTTAGTTTGCGTTCCAACCTATTAATGCATAAAAAAATCCGGGCTCTAATGATGATAATGATGATGATGATGATGAGCATGAAGAAAATCGAACACCGAGCTCGATAGCTGCAGTCGCTTAATTGCGGCCAGTATCCAGTATTCGGGAGATAGTAGGTTCGAACCCCACTGTCGGCAGCCCTGAAAATGGTTTTCCGTGGTTTCCCATTTTCACACCAGGCAAATGCTGGGGCTGTACCTTAATTAAGGCCACGGCCGCTTCCTTCCCACTCCTAGCCCTTCCCTGTCCCATCGTCGCCGTAAGACCTATCTGTGTCGGTGCGACGTAAAGCAACTAGCAAAAAAAAAAAAAAAAAAAAAGAAAATCGAACAAAAATTTTGAGCCATGTGGCTGAGAGTATGAAGGATGAAGTCAACTACTCTCCCTTCCATGTTTACGTAACTGGTCGTTATCAAAGCTCAGTTGATAGGAACGAAATTGGAGGATCCCAAACTATCCCGATTCCCACATGATTAAAAACAAAATTCTCAATACACAACGAATATAATTTGAAATTGAAAATAATAATTAAACTTCAAATAATAAAAGGAATGGCACCGAGCTCGGTAGCTGCAGTCGCTTAATTGCGGCCAGTATTCGGGAGATAGTGGGTTCGAACCCCACTGTCGGCAGCCCTAACGATGGTTTTCCGTGGTTTCCATTTTCACACCAGACAAATGCCGGGGCTGTACATTAATTAAGGTCACGGCCGCTTCCTTCACACTCCTAGCCCTTTCCTGTCCCATCGTTCCAATAAGACCTATCTGTGTCGGTGCAACGTAAAGCAGCTTGTAGGGAAAAAACGAATGGCCATAAAAATATTCTAGCTTGCAAATGAAAATAATCTGCAAAAATTGTCCGAGTAATCTGTCAGCATACACCCTGGAAAACGAGGGGTCATGCTGTATGTCCCTTTACCGTAGAACGTGCTTTTTGTCGGCGCCCAAAGCGAGGTAACACATGATCAAGGGAATGGAAACGGTGACGACATGCCTGGCTACACATAAGTGACATAATTTGATTTTTTGTAATAGAATAAGATTTTGTTGGAGACAGTCTGTGTTGCAGCATCCTAAGTTGTTCATTAGAAATAGTCAGTCCTTGAAAATATGTATTTATAAAATGTGGAATGCATGCCATATAAAATGATTGTTCTAGGTTTTTCGGAATAAATATGTTTATCTACTAAAAATACAAAACATTTATAAGTCTACTTTGATGAGTTCGTCCGAATGAAATAATTTTAAATGTTCTGTACCCGAAACGGGCATTTGTTGAGTTTGCTTTTTGTCCGCGCAACACCTCAGATGTATCTTGAATATCACGAGGCGAGCAACTTCACTTCGAACACTTGTTGTCTCTCCCGAAACATCTACAGAAATCTCTGTTAAGATTGTTCAATTTCAACTAAATCAGCCGTCGATCTCCTGTAAAATATATCTCCATGTTTGTACCCATATAGCAAATGCCAGTCACTCTGCTGACAATAAACTGTCCTCTCGTAGTTCACGTGTTTCACTCGCATAGAGCCCAAAGCCACTCGAACGCATAGAATACAAGCCTGGAAGTTCAGGGCAGATTTTGCAACAGCAGCAGGTTCGACGAGTAGAGACCAAGTATAGTAGGACAACTACATGACGTGTCCAAATGGAAAATGTTACCCTCCTCCAAATGGTTTCATTCAATAAATGCAATCATAGGGATAACGTGATAAAAGCTAGTATTGATATATTAAGGCATACGCTGTATTTAAATGTCCGTCTGCCTGGATGAATGATCAGTGTATTGCTTTGGTTCAGAGGGCCCCGGGTTCGATTCTTAGCCAGGCCGAGAATTTTCGAAGATTAATTGCTGTGCCTTGGGGCCTGGGTGTTGTGTCCATCTCAAAGCACTTTTCCATATACACACTAAACACCACACTACAAATCACCATAGAAACATGCAAAAGCAATTGCGTAAGTTTGGCGTCAGGAAGGGCCAAAATCTACACAGAGTATCGACACAAAAGAGGTGTAAGTACAGGCCCGAGGTAAAAGGAAGGCGAACACCACCAGCGGCCGTTATTGACATTGGCAGGCGAGAGTCCCTCACGGTCTTTAGGAAGATGACTTTTTCATAATAAATGCTAGTCTTGTGATCTCGGGGTTTCAACTCTTCCTCTAATCTGAAGATACTTTATTTGTTTCTACCACTATGACTCCGACTAGTCCTACCTCTTCTTTAACCTTTAAGTCATTAAAAATTGATTCTAAACTATCGTCACATAGGCCTGACTCTACGTCTCTTTCTGTCCATAAAAGAAACCTTTTTGCTGCCTAGTAACCTAGGTAAAGCGGGGGAAAAGAACATATGCACAGTTCAATTACAATGACTGGAAATAAAGTAGTGGAAACACTGTTGTCACTTTGCGCAGGAACACTCGAAGGTGCTGCTGTTGTCAGGATATATACAGCGGAGGTAGTGCCACGCAACGCACTAGTTGCGCCAGTGCAGTTCGTGCAAATAAACGAGTGTGAAGCCGTCGATTTATGGTTTAATCCAGATTATCCGAAAGCCGAACGTCGCGTACGATGTGCAGTAACGGAGCCTGACTTATTATTGCAGTTCCATCGCCCTGTGCGTGGCATCTGTCCAACGCAGCACTATCTCGTACTATATCCGTGTACACGCATGCACTGAAATGGTGTCTGGACATAAACCATCCACACTCCTCCACTTCAGTACTGAAAATGAGGGGAAGGGAGTGAACGGGTATTGTTAAAGGCACAGTGTGTCTACCTGCAGCAATGTGTTAAACCATGCTTTGTTTATATAGGGACACCATTTCCGTATATTCGTGTACTATGAGTGTCAAGCTTACTATTGCATGGTAGCCCCGTGCAGAATGTGAGGAAAAATAACCACCATGACCTATACCCCGATCCTCTTATATGGACACGACAGTTGCCGATTACGATGCCATCAGGTTCTTTGCCGTATGCAAAAGAAGTACTGAATTGACAATATAACTTGTCTTTCATTTCACCAGAGTTAGACTTGTGCCAGCGATGTTGTGATGAAAACTCAGTGGGATAGCCACCTACCTGTCCTGCACACAGTATTTTTTAAGGGCTATCCCGGGAGCTGGCGAAATACACGAAATTAAAAACTGCTAATCTTCCAGGGCAAGGAATATTTAGTCCGCTCACGACTCTCATTAATCTTTCAAGAGCTTTACATATCCGTCTCGTTAAATTGGCTGGGCTTTAAGTTCTTGGCGTCTCACTTAAGACGGGAGCGGGCTCGGAAGTGATGGCTTCCACAAAATCACAGCAGGTCAGGCGGTTAAACTTAAATAACCAGAATTTACTGCGAGAGTGAAGAGTGGGCTGATCTCGGCAACATCTGCTAGCCTCGTGTCCGACAACTTTCTTGGCACTAAACTGCCAAACACAATGAGAGTGGTCCATAATCTTTACGAGTTACTAAGTGTAGCTTCTGCAACGACTACGAAGGAGAATGTAACTTAGTGCTACTAAATGGACTTTTCCATTAAAACGATGTAATCAACGGCGGAGCTTAACAGTCACAAAATGAATTCTGTCCACTAAGCGATTCCAAAACCTGCGCAATAAGTGCATGTTTCTTTTTATCGTCTCTTGAGACAACGCCAATATACGTCTTCTTAGCCACTTGTTCGCAAAGATTTTACGTAAACATCTCCTTCTGGTATGACATATTTTGCTTCCTCATTTTATAATTATGTATCGACTAACAGTATCCACGCGCTTCACTCCACGTACAATTCACAGTGAGTTTAAGAAAAGTTGGCTGCGTGTTTCGCGTCAAGTCGGATGATGTTAGGTTCGAAGCCCGCTTTCGATGGTGATGGTGGTAGTGGTGATTGTTGTTTTAAGAGAAGTGAAACTAGGCAACAATTCGCTATTGGTTGGCCAGCAGGCGTGCCAAGTTTATCTGCCTCCCGTTGACTCATCACTCCCCGCTCCGCGGCAGAGCACAAATAACAGCACTTTGCTCACTTTATCTGTGCATGACATAAGATAATTAAAATTAAGAAAATAAGAATGAAAGAAATGGAAATTAGAAATTAAGAAAACAACCTCGTACCTTATTCAGTTTTAATTCTATTTTAACATTTTTGTAGTCCGCCATGCTGAGCTCTTCGAAACTCCGGCGTCTTGCCCGAGTCGTCTTAGGGATTTTGTGGGCGTATGCTCTAATCCTTTTGCGATTTCATTTACTTTTTCTTCATTAAGTACAAGTTTGTTAATACTCCGCTTCTTATCGAGTAAAGAATAAATTCCTCTCAATTTTTTTTTACGAGTTCCTGCACGATCTCTCTATGTGGAGGGCGTACACCTGGAAATTGTGTTTCAAGTCGCAGTGGCGCGGACTCTGGGGGCAATGCGTTTTCTGACCCCCCCCCCCCCCCGAAATTATCTTAGGAGGGCAGGGTACCATCCCCCCTCCCAATAATATTCTCCTCCTAGATGTTGAACTCCCTTATAACGTGGAGTTTGGCAATCTTCGGCGGCTTCTAGGGCGTTAAATCTAAACGAGGTGTTAGATGGTTTTATATTAAAAAATGAGATTAGAAAGCGGGAATTCCTTCAGAGAACTACATTTCCCAATCGAGACTGTTCAGGCAGTACATGTGGTGGTAGAGCTTTTCACATTTCGTTTCATGAAACTCATAATATACAGTAATAACATGTATTTATGAAGCAAGTTCTAATGTTTTTACTCGTGATTATTGTTGTTAGCTTCGTACATAAAAGGTGCCTTAAAAATATTTACGAATCAAGTTCTATGTCACTGTTTACTTGGCGGCTGTGAGCTTGCATCCGGGAGATAGTAGGTTCGAATCCCACTATCGGCAGCCCTGAAGATGGTTTTCCGTGGTTTCCCATTTTCACACCAGGCAAATGCTGGGGCTGTACCTTAATTAAGGCCACGGCCGCTTCCTTCCAACTCCTAGGCCTTTCCCATCCCATCGTCGCCATAAGACCTATCTGTGTCGGTGCGACGTAAAGCCCCTAGCAAAAAAAAAACTGTTTACTTGTGAATATTGTTGAAAACTCCTTACATAAGGCTCGTTCGAAGTGTGTTCTGTTCTTTTTCTGTTTGTGAATACTGTTATTTTATTTTGCTATTTGCTTTACGTCGCACCGACACAGATAGGTCTTATGGCGACGATGGGACAGGAAAGGCCTAGGAATTGGAAGGAAGCGGCCGTGGCCTTAATTAAGGTACAACCCCGGCATTTGCCTGGTGTAAAAATGGGAAACCACGGAAAACCATCTCCAGGGCTGCCGACAGTGGGGCTCGAACCCACTATCTCCCGATTACTGGATACTGGCCGCACTTAAGCGACTACAGCTATCGAGCTCGGTAATACTGTTATTATATAGGAATGGTTGCATAAATAGTTGTTCCTCATTTTACATGCCTATGTGCATGTTAATCATGCCCCTCCCCCCCATAATTACTGGAAGTCGGCGCGCCTGACAAATCGCCTAACGAGGCGTGCAGCTGTGAGCTTGCATCCAGGAGATAGTGGGTTCGAATCCAACTGTCGGCAGCCCTGAAGATGGTTTTCCATGGTTTCCCACTTCCACACAAGGCAATTGCTGGGGCTGTACATTAATTAAGGTCACGGCCGCTTCCTTCCCACTCCTAGGCCTTCCCTATTCCATCGTCGCCATAAGACCTATCTTTGTCGGTGCGACGTAAAGCAAATAGCAAAATAAGAGCATCATATCTATTGTGCGGGGATCGGGCGAGTTGCGGTGCGGTTAGGGGCACGCAGCTGTGAGCTTGCATCCGAGGGATAGTGGGTTCGAAACCCACTGTCGGCAGCCCTGAAAATGGTTTTTCGTGGTTTCCCATTTTCACACCAGGCAAATGCTGGGGCTGTACCTTAATGAAGGCCACGACCGCTTCCTTCCCACTCCTAGCCCTTTCCTATTCCATCGTCGCCATATTACCTATCTGTATCGGTGCGACGTAAAAAAAGTGCAAGGTTTAAATACATACAGTTACAACTTACTTTTAATATTTGTTCAATAGGATCTGCTTCATCCCTGACAGTCTGGCCTGCGACAAGGAAATGTTTTGAGCGAAATTATAATCTCATACTAAAACTTAACATTAAACACAACAGTAACTCTATTTGTACAAAAGAGTTCGAGTGGATGAGCAATGTATGTTCTAAAACAATCGCTGCTTAGTTAGCATTTTCCCGCGAGGTCATTGACCCCTAGTTGAGTAGTAAGGCTGTTTAGGTTCTAGTTCATTGAACGCGGAATAACATCATAACCTTGCGTACAAGAGCAATCCTAACCTCACAGACTCCATTAGTGGTCCTAATTGGTCAGGTGAATCATCTGAGGTGCTTTTGAGCCCCTAGGTGAGGTTATGACGTCATACACATACGTACGAGGGCAATGCTACCCTCACTGGCCAACCGTTAGTGTTTTTTATCGCTAGGTGAGGTTGTGACGTTATACCCGTACGCACAAGGGCAATGCTAACCTCACGGGCCACTTCAGAAGAGCTGAATCGGACGGGATGACCTTGGAGGAGCCGAGTCGGAAAGGCCACGGACCCCTTAGGAGGAGCCGAATCGATCGGGCGCCCATGGAGGAGCCACAAATCGGTTAGGTGACAAGAAGATGAGGTTAAGACGCCATTATGTGGTGTTAACGTAATCTTGAGCACGAACGCTAACCTAACCTCACACACAGGCTCCCCTTGGACGAGTCCAGTCGCTTAAGTGACTGATAGTGGAGGTTGCTACGTATTAACCTAACCTCGCTACGAGGAACGCCAAACTAGCCTCAGACGGTTTCCCCTTGTAGGAGCCGAACTTGTAGGTGTGGTTAACACGTGTGCACACTAGTTATTCCCCCGTTGTTTATGTCTCTAGCGGAATCTAATAGTCATTTGTTTACAGTAACTCACGAAGTCGCGGCGAGAGTGCACTGTTATGTCTCTAGATGAGTCCTTTGATTACATATTACTAACTGAGTTACCGCGAGAGCGCATCGATAGGTCTTTAGCGGGATGTGATAGTCATTTGTCACGCTGTGGTGTCACTGCTCTGTCAGGAGAAGGCCTGCGCGTTCAGTTATGTAAAGATAAGCATGCATTTTTAAATCGTCCGCGCTTATTACGTCACAGCTCCGTCACTACTCCAAGGGGGAGGCGACAAAAAGCATATGTGAGGTTAGGTTACCGTTCGTTTCCAAGGTTAGGTTAACACACGTGTTAACCATACCTATAAGTCACCTCACTAGTTCGGTTCCTACAAGGAGAACCTGTCTGAGGCTAGGTTGGCGTTCCTCGTAGCGAGGTTAGGTTAAAACGTCATAACTTCAACTACCAGTCACCTAACTGATTGGACTCTCGAAGGGATCCTGTGTGTGAGGTTAGGTTAGCGTTCATGCGCAAGGTTAGGTTAACACGATATAATGACGTCTTAACCTCATCAGCAGGTCACCTAACCGATTTGTGGCGCCTCCTTGGGCGCCCGATCGATTCCGCTCCTCCAAAAGGCTCCGTGACCTTTCCGACTCGGCTCCTCCAAAATGGCCCGTGAGGTGACCTTTACCCTCGTATATAAGGGTATGGCATCATAAACTCACCTAGCGGTCCAAAACACTCCAGGTTGGCCAGTGAGGTTAGCGTTGCCCTCGTACATATGTGTATAACGTCATAACCTCACCTAGGGGATCAAAAACACCCCTGATCATTCCCTGACCAATTAGGCGCCTCCAATTGAGTCTGTGAGGTTAGACTTGCTCTCGTACGCAAGGTTATGATGTTATTCCGCGTTCTGTGGTCTAGAACCCACAGAGCCTTACTACTCAACTAGGTGTCATTGATCTCGTGAGGAAATGCTGACTCAGCACCTTTTGTTTTAGAACATACATTGCCCATCTACTTCTTCGTAAACTATCTGGCAACGGCACAATAATGAATTCTCTTCAAACAGTTAATACAGATCCTAAAATTAAACACTCAAAGGAAGCGCCCGAGCAGAGTCGGGTACTACAGCTAGTAATGTATAAATTAACATTCGCTGAAGACACGTTTCATGAATGTCTTCCGTCAGTGTTGATACATTTCATTGTGAGTGACCAGCGCAGATTACTGCAGTTCGCTGATGGAATGGAACTAGTATTCTTAGCCAACTCTCATTGACGTACGATCTCGTCTGCCTTTGATGCAGTTCACATTCCCGTATACAGCAGCTTTAGATACGGTTTGGTGGACTGAAGGTTAGTAAGTAATCAGTTCCTGTAATAGGAGCAGAACCTTGCCAGTCGTGAATTGAAGGTTTTCCATCGTTCACTTTCGTTCTTTTTCCAAACAGCCGTGAAATGTATACCTTCAAGCGATCGCCGTAAGTTGGACTTCTTTCTTGGACCGTTTATTTAGTTGTGTTTGGGATATTTTCAACACCAAAATGAAGGAGAACCTTCAACGTTTTTACGATACCATGTTGGTGTTTCTGTATTTAGGGAGCTTCCTCAGTGAATAGCTGGCCAAGTGTCAGATTTATTATCCCAACTTTGTGGTTTTGATCGCTGCCTATGCCCGTAATACTAAGAGAAGCGTTTTGACAGATGGCGATGGGGGGAGGAGCATTACATGTGCCATTGCACGGTGTTGCCACATTCCTGCATTCCATTCTCGTTTCCTTCGCTTCCGAATCATATGTTTATTCGTTCAGACCGCTGTGTTATGTTGTATGTAACTCAGAAATGAGTGGTTTGGCAGCCCCAAGCAACACGAGCCGGCCATCGGGCTTATCTCCATGGCAACCGCAGTGGGTACGCTCACGTGTCCAAGGCAACCAAACCCCCTATTCTCTTCTCCCGACCCAAGCAGGCCGTAAACGGAACTCCCTCTAAAATGTCAGAACTCATCTTTCACTGTTACGGCTATAGGTGTCGATATTTGAAGGGCGGTAAAAAAAGGGATGGGAATCCCTCGCTCGCACGCACGCGGCTGTGGGCTCTAATTTCCTTAATGCATAACCTTAGTAATAGCAACTACCTAATTGTTTTTTGGTGAAACTATGTTATCATTTTTAATCATCCAGAAGTCAAACTCACTTCTACCTGCACTACAAAGCCTGTCCTAGCTTGTTCCAACCAAGTGCTTGCTCTCCGTTTAATGTCAAAGATTCACTGCGATCGCCTTCAAGTAGGTTACTGCTTCACTTCCTTCGTCTCTGCGACGGAGTACGTTCTGTTTGAATACTTTAGCAAGAAAATTTTGTCCAAAGCTCCTTGTTACGACTTATATTCTCCGCTCTGAAATTGCAAGGCTGGCAGATTGCAAGAAATTGCCCGTGGAGAAAATTGTCTGTCACTCTGAGACTGCTAAGTCCGTAGTAGGAAGGAGACGTATAAAACTCTTTTCATTGCCAGAGCGGCAGGGTGTTGGGAGTGGAAATGAAAACTGCGATTTCTGCAGAGCTGTGGCCAGAAAGAGGCAATAGTGCTCCAATTCCCTACCAGAAACGGAGCCACCTCTCATAACATTTCTTTTATCATTTCTTCTTTCTTTCCATTCTTCTATTTACAGTTGGCAGGAACTGTAGCGGTGCGACATAATCTGTAGTGTTTCGCCAGGACAGCTGCAGTTCGACGCTCGAATAATGCATAGGCCTGCGAGATTTTCGAATTTCAAATGTACGCACCTGTGGTTCCAATTAACAGTTCAGGTCCCAAGTGTTATTATAAGTACGTCGGTGGATTTTAATAAGATTATCTCTAGATTAATAAGATAAACTTTAGATACATACATTACACTACAAATTCTGTCCTTCTGGCTTATTCCAAGCAAGTTGATTGCTCTCCGTCTTGTGTTTAGGTTTCGCTGTGGTAGCTTCGACCTTCCCGTGGATGGGAATGGTAGAATACATCCACGGTCTCTCCTGT
This sequence comes from Anabrus simplex, assembly GCF_040414725.1. Lineage (NCBI taxonomy): Eukaryota > Metazoa > Arthropoda > Insecta > Orthoptera > Tettigoniidae > Anabrus > Anabrus simplex. The sequence goes on along the minus strand of NC_090272.1, from coordinate 72,765,657 downwards.
TTGTCGTAAAGGGAACACCAGGAACTCTCTCTAACTCTCTCTGAACGGAGGGGGAGGGGGTTGAGACCACAAAGAACCTAGTTGAATCTGACATTGTTTCCACCTTCAGTCAGCTCCACGGAAAGTCATTTTCAGGGATTCCAACAGAACTCACTATCTCCCGAATGCAAGCTGTCAGATACGTGACCCCAAGCCGCGAGCCAAACTCTCTCTCTCTGAACGGAAGGGGATGGGGGGGGGGGGGATTGAGTGGGTTGAGACCTCAAAGAACCTAGTTGAATCTGGCACCGTTTCCACCTTCAGTCAACTCAACGGAAAGCCATTTTCAGGGTTTCCAACAGAACCCACTTTCTCCCGAATACATGCTGACAGATACGTGACTCCAAGCCGCGAAGCCAACTCGCTCGGTAGAAACTTTTAATGTTGACAACATTTTTTAGCATACAAAGTACGGGTACCCATCTACGAAAAACGTAAAATTAAGTAATTTCCTCAACTGTGCTGAAAGTTGAAGGGCTAAAGGGACCAGAAAGGTTTTAAAATGTGAGTGTTGAATAGCTCTAACAAACTAAAAGAACAAATTTAAAAATCACTTCCGGCCTAATTGCAGTTCCGGAAAAACAGTCTAAAATAGCTTGTTTCTTTACTCGTCGCCTTGTTTATTCAAATCCTAGCCAGATTAACTCATTTATACAGGGTGAAGCGAAATTCGAGCACTCGGGCGTCGCAGCGCGACTCCTCACATGTCAGCAATAAAAAAATGTGTCTCACAAAAGATCGTCCTGCGAGTATATCTGGGAGAAAAAGGACGTTGATGAGTGGCAATCTGGCCCACATGTAGGGTAACTACCTCTGTCAGCCCGTATTAGCCGTCCTGTACAGTTGGTGTAGTGGGTATGGTTTTGGGTTAGCATGCAGGAGGTCGAGGGTTCGACCCTGGGTTGAGACGCCTTTTTTATTTACTAATTTCCGCCGGGCCGCCTCTGTGGTGTAGTGGTTAGCGTGATTAGCTGCCACCCCCCGGAGGTCCGGGTTCGATTCCCGGCTCTGCCACGAAATTTGAAAAGTGGTATGAGGGCTGGAACGGGGTCCACTCAGCCTCGGGAGGTCAACTGAGTAGAGGTGGGTTCGATTCCCACCTCAGCCATCCTCGAAGTGGTTTTCCGTGGTTTCCCACTTCACCTCCAGGCGAATGCCGGGATGGTACCTAACTTAAGGCCACGGCCGCTTCCTTCCCTCATCCTTGCCTATCCCTTCCAATCTTCCCATCCCCCTACAAGGCCCCTGTTCACCATAGCAGGTGAGGCCGCCTGGGCGAGGTACTGGTCATACTCCCCAGTTGTATCCCCGACCAAGAGTCTGAAGCTCCAGGACACTGCCCTTGAGGCGGTAGAGGTGGGATCCCTCGCTGAGTCCGAGGGAAAAGCCGAACCTGGAGGGTAAACAGATGATGATGATGATGATGAATTTCCGCCGGACATTACATACTGTAATACAGTAAGACACCGTTTCTTAGGTCTCATGTATCCTTCATTTACAAAATTTAGTAATGCTGAACACGTTGTAACGCATCTAGTAGATGAAGTGGTGCGAATAAATTCACGCCCACGACGTGGAAAGGGCGTCTTTGAAAGCTGACCAATGAAAACGAATGTTCGTCCATTTCTAGGATCGTAGTATGTAAGTGCAAATGGTTTCTAGAGGACGCGCTGCAGTCGCTATTGACGATTATGATACCAGATACCATACCACCTGGACTAAATCTACGAAATAAAAAATGTACACCTCAACCCAGGATCGACCCCTCGACCTCCTGCATGCTAACCCAAAACGCTATCCACTGCACCAACTGTACAGCAAGGCTAATACGTGCTGACAGAGGTAGTTACCCTACATGTGGTTACAGTGTTGCCAGATTGCCACTCTTCAACGACCTTTTTCTGCCAGATATACTCGCAGGACGAACTTTTGTGAGAGACATTTTTTTATTGCTGGCATGTGAGGAGTCGCGCTGCGACGCCCGAGTGCGCGAATTTCGCTTCACCCTGGAATGTGTTCCTTGGATGAATGCCCTCAGGCATTTTTAATACAGTTATAAGGGCTTAAGTAGTGAAACTCTGCATTGACTCACATTAGCGCTCGTAGTGGTAAAAAAGGCAAACTGCTAATGTAATCGACCAAATAACTGTGATTATGGAAAGGATTTTTAGTTTTAGGAATAAAGAAAGAATATATTCTCATACTTTACGTAATATTCGTAGCTCATGTACCTAGGATGTCTTCAACATTCAGTTGCTTGCCTGAGGAATTAGAACTGTGGGGGTTTTGTTTAACGCGTATGAAACAGGTACCATTTGGATAGTTGCTCTTCTTCATGTGTGTGCGAGTCAAATACATCTGTCGACTGATTTTTGAATGATATCGATTGTTTCATCGATGGTATCGACTGTTATGAATGGTGGACCCTGAAATCTTATTTAAATAAAATTAAAAATGAAGAAATTTGACTTAGTTTGCATGCCTTTGCTGGCAGGACCTAGTGTTTACGCTGCACTATGTCTTCTGGTATGGGCTAGAGCAATTTTGTTACTTTTTCTTTTGCTAGGGGCTTTACGTCGCACCGACACAGATAGGTCTTATGGCGACGATGGGATAGGAAAGGCTTAGGAGTTGGAAGGAAGCGGCCGTGGCCTTAATTAAGGTACAGCCCCAGCATTTGCCTGGTGTGAAAATGGGAAACCACGGAAAACCATTTTCAGGGCTGCCGATAGTGGGATTCGAACCTACTATCTCCCGGATGCAAGCTCACAGCCGCGCGCCTCTACGCGCACGGCCAACTCGCCCGGTGTTACTTTTAGTGATCTGTCTCTGTCTTATCCTTGGCTTTGACAATATGAAAGTGACTGAGGTATGAGCGATACTAGTAATGCCATTCCTTCTGCAGCCAGTCCCTGCTATGAATGGTGTGAGAATGTTGCTCATAGGGCTGGTTGGTGCATGCATTTCAGTGGGCTTGGCAGACTGATATGTAATAGCAACTTCTGGCCCGGTGAGGAAAGCAACGGGAATCTACCTCACTCCTCATTTCCCTAGTACGCCTTTTCAGTGATGCCTAGGCCATCTATGACAGCTGATGGCAGAGCTGTTGAGGATCCAACCAGCCTTAAGGCTGAAGACTGAACATACACAAAATATATTGCACAATACGCAAACAAAAGCGTTTCACCCATACGTTTCGGACACAGCTCATCTCATACGGGAAACCTCATCTTCAGTCCTTCGAACATTAATAAATAGTGTACGTTCCCATACTCCACCCCCACCCGCCTCTGAAATATTGTGTTCCCTTATTGTGGATTTGAAGCTAGTTACAGTTATGTATGCGTCTCGTAAAGTTTGGCATGTGTCTAATAGTTTCTGGTGATAACTTGAGGGCTCTGACTTGTGGCGCTAGTTCCGAAGCACGGGTAGTGGCAATCAATAATGGAGTGGGGAACACTGTAGCGACAAGTGCACTTGTTGCTCGGTCACATTGTAGTAAGTCTGTCTTCAACAAGTGCACCGGCTATATTGTTCTCCATGGCCTTGCGAACTCGATCGTATCTGTAGAATATTGCACAATACCTTCACATGTCCACCTAGGACAATCAAAGTCCTCGCCAAGGCTCAGCACCTAGCCTTTGTTCTTTAAGTGATTCTCCGACACGATTGTGGTCCCATGAAGATGATTTATCACGGTACTGAAACTCCCATGTACTGTATATCTTGAAAACATTAGAGATTGTACCTGCATCTTCGGTATACCGTATATTGTGATAGTCTATAGCGATCCATGGCTAACTGGTTAAGATTCTGGCCTACCGAGCTCGATAGCTGCAGTCGCTTAAGTGCGGCCAGTATCCAGTAATCGGGAGATAGTGGGTTCGAGCCCCACTGTCGGCAGCCCTGAAGATGGTTTTCCGTGGTATCCAATTTTCACACCAGGCAAATGCCGGGGCTGTACCTTAATTAAGGCCACAGCCGCTTCCTTCCACTTCCTAGGCCTTTCCTATCCTATCGTCGCTATAAGACCTATCTGTGTCGGTGCGACGTAAAGCAAAAAAAATTCTGGCCTTTGTCCCAAGGGGTCCCGCGATCGATTCCCGGTCTGGTCAAGGATTTTAACCTTCATCGGCTATTTCCTCTACCTCGGGAACTGAGTGCTTGTGGCGTCTTCAGCATTGGATTTGATCCTTATCAGGGCCCCTCTTCACTGACCCGCAGGTCGCCCATGGGCATCAACGTGAAAGACGTACACCAGAGCCTATCCGAAGGTGCGACGCTATTTTTATTATATGCGAATAAGCCCATTAAAACTACTCAAAGTACCTAGAGGCGTGCAATTGCCTTCCTTTCTGCGTTGCCACAGTGAGATTGAAACACTTGGTCACGTCTTGGGATCCTGTCCATTTAGTGACACCCTGCGGAATTTATGACATCATCGAATAAGATCTATGATTGCTGAAGTCCTGAGAGAAAAGCACAGTACAGTCTACGAGGAGGTACATGGATTGTCTCAGGCAGGGTCAAACCGGCGGATTGACATGATAGCTATATCACCGGCCTCAAGTAAAGAGTTCATAATAGACCCCACAATTAGAACCGAAGCATCATCCACTCAACCACATAATGCACACAAGGATAAATGTGATGTATATGAAGCCACAATTCCATACTCTGCCGAGAAATATCATCTGGACTCCATAGATGTATTAGGGTTGATGATAGGAGCAAGAGACACCATTACTCACACATTCCACAACTTTTGTAAGAAATTTAATTTGCATAACCAATTCATTAAGGACATTGGGTTAGCAGCCCTGAAAGGATCGTTAGCAATAGTAAAAAATAATTTATACTCCTAGCTATATCCTTGTCCTATAAGGAATTTCTCATAGAATTCAAAACTATTGACTGATACATTTTTTTATTATTATTTAGGCTTTACTATAGTATACCTATCGAAGATCAGAAATGAAAGAATGAAGAGGTTCTGGGAGGAGGAGAAGAAGAAGAAGAAGAAGAAGAAGAGAAAGCCTTAAGTTCAATGCGGTCCATAGGCGGCCAAATTCGGAAACAAGAAAGAAGTATACCTATCATTTATAGACACATTTTAAACGGCCCTTGTAATTACTAATCAAAATTTTTATGTAAGCTTTGTCTTTTTGGCAGCCTCCAAGTGGGGGAAGCAGAAATAAATGCATTTTCCAATTTCATTCTTTTACTGTGGCCTTCCTTTCTCTCTTCAGACCAAGTTGTTCCTGTGTTGTTCTCTGGTCTTTCCTCTCGGTCAGCTTTCCATTTGTGAATTTTGAATCTGAAGATTACCCTGTTTAGGACACCTGCCGTTGTAATTCCTGCGTGTTCCAAGTCGGTTTTCATTTCACCTATCTGTTTCATTGTGTCCGTTTTGTTTTCACACCTGTTTTCTTATTATTCCACTATTTGTTTTGTATTATTATTATTATTATTATTATTATTATTATTATTATTATTATTATTATTATTATTATTATTATTATTATTATTATTATTATTATTATTATTATTATTGGAAAGCGTTGGCCTTCTAAGCGCGGGTTCGATCCCGGCCCAGTCCGATAATATTTCAATGTGCTCAGATACGCCAGCCTCGTGTCAGTAATTTACTGCCACGTAAAATAACTCCTGAGACACAAAATCCCGGCACCTGGAATTTTGTCCGAATTTTGATCCGTAGTGAGTTGATAGAGATACTGGTACGTAAAGCTTAATGGTGCTTGAAGATTCTGGCGCATTTGAGCACCTTCAAATACCACTGGATTGAGCCGCGGTCGAACCCACAAACTTGGACGCAGAAGTTCAGCACTTTACCGTGTCAACCACTCAGCACTCAGTCCAGTTAATCATAATTAAACCTATGCTGACAGTAACATTTTGACTTAAATTATTATTTTCTTTTAGCAAAATAACTGGCCAAATCACAAGAAATGTTACATTTCACTTTGTGACGGTCTTATAGGTATTCCCAGAAAAAAAAATTGGCTCCACCAATAGGAAATAAATTTTGGAATTCAGTGGGGCTGCCCTTAGGTCTACAGACGTCTTCGATGTGGTCCATTAGTCAGTATGCAGCTGGAGAGTTATACAAATGGATTATCTATAAAGGTGTTTCAGCAATGCATGCTTGTTTATTTATTTATGTATGTATGTATGTATGTATGTATCGTATGGCTAGAGACATGATTTTTTTTTGCGTTAACGACAATCGCGACAAGAAATATTTTGAAGCGAGTTTGAAATATCTTAACGAATCATATAATCCTGGCTAAGAAATTAGTGATTTTGTTTTCGCGAATTACAGCGAATTAAAGCGACAAGGCCAGTTTGAAGCGAAATTTACTTATTTTGCGATGAGAGCGAAAATGCAGCGAAATTCCTTGAAATTGTGTTCCAATAGCATGTGTGTGAAGGGAAACAGAAGACAGAATAAGGATTTCTCATTTCGACAGAGGTGTGTCTTCGTATTAATATTCTATAAAATCCCTTAATGGTATGACCAGTCCGGCCCCGTGGTGTAGGGGGCAACGCGTCTGCCTGTCACCCGGCGGTCCCGGGTTCGATTCCCGGCCGGGTCAGGGGTTTTTGATTGCAAGTGATTAATATCCCTGGCCTGGGGACTGGGTGTTTGTGTCGTCTTTAATGTTCCTTTCCTCACATTCAACACATTACACTTCCGCCATTTCCAAATACACGCAGGTTCACAACATATATGGTGCAAAGTAGGGGCAAAAGACCTTCTTAGGTCGGCGCCCCGAATGAATAGCATTAAAGAAATTGTGAAAACTATGGCCATGCAGGGTGAAAGGGTAATTTGTTATGTAATCTTGATTAGAACTGTAATATGGTCTTAATCTTGAATAATAATAATAGGAATAATAAGTGATTGTCACTATTGCTTCTATTTATTTATTTACCGAGCTCGATAGCTGCAGTCGCTTAAGTGCGGCCAGTATCCAGTAATCGGGAGATAGTAGGTTCGAACTCCACTGTCGGCAGCCCTGAAGATGGTTTTCCGTGGTTTCCCATTTTCACACCAATCAAATTCTGGGGCTGTACCTTAATTAAGGCCACGGCCGCTTCCTTCCCACTCCTAGCCCCTTCCTGTCCCATCGTCGCTATAAGACCTATCTGTGTCAGTGCGACGTAAAGCAATCAGCAAAAAAAAAAAAAAAAAAAAAAAAAATTATCTACCTTCCATATAAATAATTCATAAATCTCACGAATTAAACTTATTATGAACAACTCAAGGAAAATATTAAAGTGAAATTAAAGCGATGGGATCAGTCCTGTTTCCTTTTCGCGAAATCGAACATGAATTAATGCGGAAAAAACATGCCTCTACGTATGGCTTTTAGTAACGGTGGTGTCCGGGGACATGGTCGGCTCGCCTGGTGCAAGTCGCCCATTGCCGATATGTGCGTCTGGATGTAGAATGATGATGATGATGATGATGATGATGTAGGGAGAGTGTAAAATCGTGTGTCGGCACAGAGCCTATTCTTGGCGAATAAAACCAAGGGGCCTACCCAAGGCTTTGCGTCCCCATCCGACGGACGAATCATCATCATCAGCGTCATGTGCCCTCACTTGATATGAACACTGGAATTGAATCCAGGCTTTTGCCGCGCGGTCTAGTGATTCGGAACTGTATACCGCTACCGCTCCTACCCTGCCCGTCTACACTCTGGTGGCGAAATTTTTTCCACCAACGGGAATCGAACCTGCTAATCATATAGACCTGACGCCTTAACAATCACGGCCACCAGGAGGGCTTGGTAATGTAGATGATTTGTTTGCAAACTTGCCTCTGATACCACATACAAGTACGGATAATTATATTCCTTGAGTACTTCCTTCTGTACGGAGCATTCCACGCCAGATACCAAAAAAAAACTTGGGTTTCTTCAAAATTGCGAAAATTATGAAACAGATGTAGCAGGCTTACAGATGAAGATAATTTTAAAATACAAAAAAAAAAAAAATTATGTCTTATGGCTGCGAATCATCTGAATATTTGCCTCACAAAATTACCGATACAAAATTGTGACGCGATGTTACCTTCCATCCGTGCAAGCTGTGATGTGAAGTATTAATGGATGGCCATGACTGTCAAAGAGAGGCGTTAATAGTATTGACGGTCGATGTGATCTTGCAGGCTTTGTTTTGAAGTATTGATGGATGGCCAAAGAAGCCTCATCTCATCATAATGTCGAGAGCCGATTATTTCATTAGTGGTAGTCCATAGACCCTGATCACTTTCCTTCTTTTCGACGCACTGAATCCTACATTTGTCGACTCCAAATTCCTTACAGATGTCTCCCGAAAACAAATTCGTTAGATGCGAATAAATTAATCGTAAACTGTTTGATTTCATTTACTGAAAGGCATACTTATGGTCATTTATTTTCCCGAAAGGAAATTTCACATATTTTTTGAGTAAAACCATTCACAGAAAAAGTTTCCTATTTATCGTATATTATAGCTCATTGATTATTATTACTATTATTATTATTATTATTATTATTATTATTATTATTATTATTATTATTATTTTGTAGTTAATGCCCCATACTCCTCTATTAGCACGAGCAGTGAGCCGTATTCAGCAGGCAATGTCGGCATCCAGTTTTTAATTTTGTGATTGACTTGGGAGTTCCTATTAGAGAGCCGCATTCCCTTCAGCAATTAAACAATAGTTTTTTTTTTCCCCAATGTTGGGCTCACACAAACCATCTCGCTCCTTTCGCTGTACTGCGGGACAGTATAACCAACGGCTGCTTGTACTGACGGGGCTGCGGTGATGAGGGTCGGTTGTCGGTATTGCTGCGAGTTAAACCGGATTTAATTTATCAATACTCCCCACTAGGATATCTCAATAAAGTCAATCATACAACTTCAGCCATATTAATTCTAACGTAGAACTGCACCTTTCCCTGTCCTGCTTTTCACAAGATACCTCTGAAGGTGTCAAAGCGAGGAGAGTGCAGACGGTGATCTCCCGGATGTGTTTGCTTCGTGGCAAGCATGGAGCTACGTTCAGTAGTAATAATAATAATAATAATAATAATAATAATAATAATAATAATAATAATAATAATAATAATAATAATAATAATAATAATATAGAGCTCGATAGCTGCAGTCGCTTAAGTGCGGCCAGTATCCAGTATTCGGGAGATAGTGGGTTCGAACCCCACTGTCGGCAGCTCTGTTTTCCGTAGTTTCCCATTTTCACACCAAGCACATGCTGGAGCTTACCTTAATTGAGGCCACGGACACTTCCTTCCCTCTCCTAGCCCTTTCCTCTCCCATCTTCGCCATAAGACCTGTCTGTGTCGGTGCGACGTAAAGCAACTTGCAAAATAATAATAATAATAATAATAATAATAATAATAATAATAATAATAATAATAATAATAATAATAATAATAATAATAATAATCGCACGATGTGCACTCCGAGAAACAGACAATTTACGTTCTAGTATCCAATTACATCAAAGAGAAGTGCCACATAAACTCAGTCATCGTTTATGGATTGTTAGTGGTTGCAAGGTGTACCATACCTGTGATGGTAGCCGATGTGCAAAAGAGGTTCCCCGTCAGGGAAAGATACCCAGCCACGATTGCCGAGGTGACTGTGCGTTGGTCCTTGCTTCTTTTAAGGAACGATCTGTAATGTAATACTCAGTCTGTTTCCAGTCGTTCGACCGGGTCAGGAATGGAATGAATGAAGCCCCCATCTAGCGGCTGGGATAGGGATTTTTCGGCTGCCGAAGCCTGTCGCACTCATGTGGGCCATTGAATAATGACTGACAGATCAAATGAAATGATATTGAAGAGTGTTGCTGGAATGAAAGATGACTAGAAAAGCCGGAGTACCCGGAGAAAAGCCTATCCCGCTTCCGCTTTGTGCAGCACAAATCTCACATGTGGTGACCGGGATTTCAACCACGGAACCTAGCGGTGAGAGGCCGGTGCGCTTCCGCCTGAGCGACGGAGGCTGTTCTATTGTAGTAAATTCAACGAACTGTCCTACGTTTTAAATATATTCTTGTGGTGAATCCTGACGAGACAAAAGAAAGCCAAAGCTGCATCTCGTTAATCATACATATATTCTCTCCCTTTGGAGCTGAAGTTTGCCGTGGCTTAATGCTCGAAATTCTTGAGACAAAAAGGAACTTCAGCGTTAATTATTCTCCACCAACTACCACCCTTGTGCGCATACAAAACTTGTGAAACAGTGATGGCTAATTCTGCAAAGATTCTTCCGTCTGTATTCTAGCACAAAATAGGAACTTCTGGCGAATTGTCCTTACCGTATTCTTTACTTCCATCAAGAACCGTGATTTCTTTCTTTGCTCAACCTCTTTGATGATTAATAATATGCCAGTGGGAGGTTTCTGTGAAGCTGCACATTTGATGACAGAATTCTTTTATTTTCATTAAAACTTTCTTTGTTCTCTCTCTTCCTTTGGGTTCTTTAATTCCTCCTTTTTCAATCTGGAGAAGAATACTTCCTCAGTCTAAAGTCAGATGATTTCTCTCTTAGGATCCCTAACCTTGACTAGTAGAGTAGGGCTACTTCATAAATTCTGACCCTATTCTTCAGAGAGTCTTTGACGAGACACTGCAAAATGTTTTGACAGATATATCAGTAAACGAATAAACGGGGTATTGCTGAATCTGTCACATATTGTGCAGACCGTCATACAACACCTGATCAGCTCGAAGTGATGTGATGATATAGGTAGAAAATTCGTGTGTATCTGCCTGAGGGTCTGTAAACGAAATTCCTTGCATATTTACATTTTAAAAGAACTTCACCCTCACCACACACAAACCAAACCAAACCAAACCCCATGGCACTACAGTCCTTGAAGGGCCTTGGCCTGCCAAGCTACCACTGCTCAGCCCGAAGGCCTGCAGATTGCGAGGTGTCGTGTGGTCATCAGGAGGAACCCTCTCGGCCGTTATTCTTGGCTTTCTAGACCGGGGCCGCTATTTCACCGTCAGATAGCTCCTCAATTCTAATCACGTAGGCTGAGTGGACCTCGAACCAGCCCTCAGGTCCAGGTAAAAATCCCTGACAGTGCCTGGAATCGAACCCGGGGCTTCCGGGTAAGAGGCAGGCACGCTACCCCTAAACCAAGGGGCCGGCAGTCACCACACATGAGCTTATATTAATTAAGGAATGAAGAGTTTAAGGAAATCGAAGCCAGAAAGATTCGGGAACGTGCAGTTACAAATAAAAAATTGAATGCTGTGAGTCTGCATTCGCGAACCCCACTGTCGGCAGTCCTGAAGATGGTTTTCCGTGGTTTCCCATTTTCACACCAGGCAAATGCTGGGGCTGTACCTTAAGGCAACGACCGCTTCTTTCCCACTCCTAGCCCTTTCCTATCCCATCGTCCATAAGACGGTGCGACGTAAAGCAACTTGTACATATATCTACCAGAGCCTGGTCATTTTTGTGTAGATATTGGTAGAGGTAGTGGTGACCCTGAAAGGAAGTTCAGGAATTGGTGACGTGTTTCGTGGCCACGTGTATTATATCACTGCCTGTAGACACGTTGAACAGTCCGCTGCGAAGCCTTGGGCACATCCAAATACGATTGCCACTTTTTGCCATTCTCTCACATCCTTACATCCTTACATCCCCCGGGCTGAGTGGCTCAGACGGTTAAGGCGCTGGCCTTCTAACCCCAACTTTGCAGATTTGATCCTGGCTCAGTCCGGTGGTATTTGAAGGTGCTTAAATACGACAGCCCCGTGTCGGTAGATTTACTGGCACGTAAAAGAACTCCTGCGGGACTAAATTCTGGCACCTCGGCGTCTCCGAAGACCGTAAAAGTAGTTCGTGGGACGTAAAGCAAATAACATTATTGTTATTATTATTATTATTATTATTATTATTATTATTATTATTATTATTATTATCCTTACATCTACCCACTGTCCACTTGAAACATCAATGTCTCACTGATCGCTACTGCCTTATGCTCACGTAGGGGCAGTGCGTGTGCGGTTGAGCACGGGACTCGTTCGCTGCGCCATCTGTACAGCCTTAAGTATCCATCTGTGCGAGCTAGAGTGACTGATTTTATGTCATGTGAGTTTATGTTCATATCACTAATAATAATAATAATAATAATAATCTATGGCCTCAGCTACCGTGTGCAGACATTTCAATTTGACGCCATCTGGCTGTCTGCTCGTCAATTTCGACGTTCCGTTTTACTCTAGGCCCCCACTAGATGGCAGACCGAGTAAACCGAAACTCTCTTGGGCGTCTATGGCTGAGATTTAATGAATTTTGTCGGGTAAACACCAAATGTGTCACCAGAGATCTTTTACATGCCGACATTGTACGACATGGAGTGTCGAATGGACTTTTTTCCGCCCTTTAAAAATCCGACTACCTCTGCCGGGTTTGAACCCGCTATCTTGGGATCCGGAGGCCGACACTCTACCGCTGATCCACAGAGACAGCTGTTCATATCACTAATAGGGGTATTCACGATTATTACATTTTTCACCAACATCCAAGAACGTTGTAAATATTAGTTCTATCTAAAAGATGTACATAACAAGAAGATACACATCTTAAACGTTTTTACCACATTTAAACTCCAGCAGCAATGTGTAGAACAGTTAGTATTATGTTCGGCGAGTGAACGTTACTTACCTTTGTTGCAGAAAGTTCTCAAATCATCCTTTGCTTCCCTTCATCTTCTCATCTGATGTACATGAGAATACGGCCAACAAGTATCTGCTCCATAGCTCCCGTTCTGCAGATTATTACCCGGCCATTTCCCATCATTGACAATGGCCAGTCCTTCTCTAAGCTTCGATAAAATCATACCGAAATGAAACCTGGATATAATAAAAGCCACGGGGAGGCCTCTCATATATTGTAAATTCTTATATCACCAGATGCTATTCTATTCTTGAGCACAGTATTGTTCGTGTCCCGCTAGAATATGCGCTCCTGTCTAGACGCTGGATCAACCACAGAAAATTATATGGGACTTCATTTGTTTACCATAGCCTTACCTACAATACATTAGTCACGCCTTGCAAACAGAAATTGCCGTGTGCGAACAAATTCATATGTAATTCTGCAGACCTGTGTATAATATTACAATTATTATGATTGTTATTTTTATAGATTACGATGAGTTTAGTATATTGACTTCCTTGTACACTGCACTGTTGTTACTCATCTCCGCTAGATGGCATTACTGCCGTAATCATACAAAAAACTCTTGTCAGCGACGGGTTCGGCAGCACGTATTCGATAAAGGACGGGAACACCAGAGAGTACGGATGGGGGCACGGCGCAGGGTGATGCTCTTTTGTTTTCATTTCACGAGAGTGCCATTAGGGGGTATCGTTAAGTGCTACCAACTCCTGTGCTCGTTCATTTGTTTGCTTACGTCCTGACTAGTGAGAAAAGACCATTGGTCTAACACGTCGAGAGTGTTTAGTAAAATGCATCTCGAAGGGAGGCGGGGGGCTCTGTTTCATGTCAGCCATTGGTCAACATTTGAGGTTATAACTGCTTTGTTCGGATCCATTAGCGAGGCGAAATTGGCTATTACGTCTCATTACTTTGAATTGTGGGAGCGACGCCATGTTTATTAAATGCATCCAATGGTAGTGAATCGTCATCGGAGGGTTGTGGGTAATGGCCTAAGATTTATCTGTCTTTTGTTATAAACGAAAGTTTCTGTTAGGGGGGGGGGGGCGGAATTCCAGCATTGGCGATTTAATATTTTTTTCACGATTTGCTTTACGTCGTACCAATACAGATAGGTCTTATGGCGACGATAGGATAGGAAAGGCCTAGGAGTAGGAAGGAAGCGGCTGTGGCGTTAATTAAGGTACAGCCCTAGCATTTGCCTGGTTTGAAAACGGGAAACCACGGAAAGCCATCTCAGGGCTTCGAACCTACTATCTCTCGGATGCAATCTCACAGCTGCGCGCCCCTAACCGCACGGTCAACTCGCTCTTTGCCGATGAAAACACCTCCCCTCTGGAAGTATTTTTAAGTAACATTCAGATATTTCATCTGGACATGTGTGTGTTACATGCTGGTGTCCTCATTCTAGATTGTTATGTGATAAAATAAACAAATTGAAAAATACCATTTTAACCCGTAAAGGTGTACTCCTCTTCCTTCCCTCACTCTAAGTTACACAGCACAGTTTTAATCTGTGTCATAGTCGTTCCATCCCGACTTCGGTTAAGCTTCTTATAAAGTAGAAATGCAAAGCATTTGCCGTGATGCGGATATCAAGCAATGACACTCCTTTAACCTTTGGGTCTGCAGAATCAACTTGTGATGGCTTCACATTTGTAAAGAATAGCGGAAGAGAGGAGGGGGTGAAAAAATAAATAAAAAAAACTTGTTGCTTACGGTGAAAGTTAAAGAAAATAAAAAGACAAACTGTGCTAAAAGGTGGGTGGGGACATTGAAAGCCGCTTCCTCTCTTAGTGAATAAAGCGCATTGAAGCTGTTATGTTGCCTTACGACAGCACCGCACCAGTCTTGCCATATTGTCATTAATATTCAGTCAATACTTTCTTGACGCCGATAATATCATTATAGACATTTAAAAAAAGTTTATACACGAAGGACAAACAAAATTGAACTCTCACTTAAGCTGTCAAGTTTCCCAATCGCCGATAAGAGGAGTAAATTGTCGAAGACTTTCACATTTTTACGTGGGTAGTTCTGGATGTAACGTTCAGCGAGAAATCAATATTAAATAATAATAATAATAATAATAATAATAATAATAATAATAATAATAATAATAATAATAATAATAATAATAAGGAAAATATTAGGTCCTCTAAGAATTGCAGAGTTTTGGAAATTAAGAAGTAACAATGAGATTTACCAGAACGTAGAAAACATATCAGAAACAATAAGAAAAAGGAGATTGCTATTTCTTGGACACATTTACAGAATGGATGACAATAGACTAACTAAACGAATCTTCAAGTACCTTTGGGAAAAGAAATCAACTACCACCTGGATTCAAGAAGTCAAGAAAGACCTGGAAAGGAACAACATACGAGAAGAAGAATGATTGGAAAGAAAGATTTTTAGGAAGAAAGTCTTACAAATGGAAGGATTCCAAGGGAGGAAGGAAAAGAAAACAGGCACAAAGTGGACTGAAGACAGGAAAAAGAAACACAGTGAAACAATGAAAGAATACTGGAAGAAAAGGAAAGAACAACTAAGGAGGAAGAATTGAAATTGTAACGTGGTCCTTTGAAGGCCGGAACGAAATAATAATAATAATAATAATAATAATAATAATAATAATAATGCTATTTGCTTTTACGTCTCACTAACTACTTTTACGGTCTTCGGAGACGCCGAGGTGCCGGAATTTTGTCCCGCAGGAGTTCTTTTACGTGCCAGTAAATCTACCGACACGAGGCTGACGTATTTGAGCACCTTCAAATACCACCGGACTGAGCCAGGATCGACCCTGCCAAGTTGGGGTCAGAAGGCCAGCGCCTCAACCGTCTGAGCCACTCAGCCCGGCTAATAATAATAATAATAATAATAATAATAATAATAATAATAATGCATGTAGCACAGCTTACTCTCCGTTAAAAGGTACGTGATATTTTGATTTCGTAAGGACAAAATGTATTTTATATTTATTTAGAGTTGGATCCAAAATTCTAAGAAATTAGACTTATTACTGTTTCTAATTTTAATCTGAACGTATATGTTTTCATATATACTGTATCGTATTCCTCTCTCCCAAACTTTTGTGTCTTTAATTTTTGATTCCTTTAAGTAACTGATTAAAGCGCTTCACGTCCGCACTTTCTTACACCTCTGTACCCCACGATATTTCCGTAACAATTGTAGTTGTGCCGAAGGTACACCTTCTCCGGTCATTTGAACTGCGCGCCTGCTAAAAGGCCATCTGGGTTATGAATCTGAAACGGTGTATTTGAAGAAGTTTCGACCTTTAATCTTCAGATGTCTCTACTATCGACTTATGTACCCCCTCTGGCGGGAGGACGGACAGTTACTTTTTAAAGGGAAATTAATATTGCCTAAGTTGGTAAAGCTCAAGTGTTTGTAATTATTTTATGTGCTGAGGCTATCAGCACTTCTAAGGCTTCCTTCTTCCTTATGTTATGGACCAATCAGAAAGTTTTGCAGATATTTTTGTAGCCGATTAATATTGGGGGGAGGGGGGTGTACAGGCATTCTGCCTAGAAAGTTCTGGAACTTTCTCCTCTGCTATAAAAGCTGGGCGCTTTTGGGCCGTTTTGTCTTCCTTGTCGCTCTAGTCTAGAGTGCATACGGTGTAAAAAAAAAAAAAAAAAAAAAAAAAAGCATTTTCGACTTACTACTAGCAGACAACTGAACATATGATTGTTTTTGATAATTGGTTAAGGTTTCCATCCTATCAAGTTGTTTTAAATTGACCTTTGACCTTTTTACACTCTGTTCGCGCTTGGCAGACACAGGTTGCAAAGGGTAAGGATAGGTAGATTGCCAGTCAACAGAAGGGAATTGCTAGAACCAGACAAGAGGTTGACAATTGGTGGGGCATAGGCGTTGTAACATTCCAGTACCAACCACTGTTTCTTATATCGGCAAGATTCCGTGTACTAGAGTGTACAATACATGGAACTGATGATTACGATATTTCTCTTCCCTAAATTCATACCGGTGGTGCCTCCATATTTCTTCTTGTGAATACTATCTTGCCCTGTTCTTCCCAGTTTAATTTAAAATATTTAAATTAAATACTATATCCTCTCTTTTAAAATGGTTCATTATTGAAATTTCACCGTCACGTCTTTGTTCTATTTCAGGTAGGTGAAGCTGTTTCTCTTCTCTGATTAGAAGACATTAAGAGGAAACATTTAAGGTAAAGTCTGCATGTGAAGTTTATATAAATTCTTAATATGTAGGCGCTACTACTTTGCGACAACAGCTTGAAAATTGAACGGATGTTTCCATAATACAGGGTGGTTCACCTAAGTTTATCACCTCAAATTAATCTGACCCGTTGAAGATAGTGGTTACACGTATATGAATAACAATAAGGGACACTTGAAAGTGCGTGGAATGTGTTCCGGTGCTTTAATAAGAACCGAGGTAGCGTTACGAAGTTACTGTAAAGAAATAGAATTATACCCACATCTGTCGTGTGCCCAATTGTTTGTACTCGTAGATGAGGAGCAATCAGCTGACCTCGTCATCCGTTTTATGAGGAATGGGGGCCTTTTTTTATCGTGTATAAGAGTGAGTTTCAATATTAAAAACATTCTTAGCAGACACAGTAGAGGTCTCCATATTACGAAAAACGTAAAATTAACCAATTTCTTCAATTGTGCCGAAAGTTGAAATGTTAGGGAAAGGCCAGGAAAGGTTACAAATTGTGAGTCTTGGACAGCTCTTATCAAACTGAAAAAATAATTTTCGAAAAACACTTCCGGCCTAAATGCAGTTTGGAAAAGCAGCCCAAAATCGCTTGCTCCTTTACTCGTTTGCTTTTTTGTTCAAATCCTAGCCAAATTATATATATTTATTACATAGTAACACTTCTTGAAGTTAGAGGTCGCCTAAAAGATAAAGTATACTTAATGTCAACTGATATTGTTTAACAGAGAAAAATAGAGAAGGGCCTTGGACTGCCAAGCTACCACTGCTCAGCCCGAAGGCCTGCAGATTGCGAGGTCAGACACAGAAGTCTATTGAATGTTAAAGCAAATCATCGAAAGTTGTTACTTAAAATACTTAGTGATGATTTCAAAGCAAAAAGTCCAATATTCATACTCAAGGATACATAGTTTTCGAGTGACACTATTCATCTCAGTTACCCCAAAATCTATAGATTCGACACTATTTTCGATTATTTTTGTACATAACCCCACATGATCCCCTCCCTCTCCTCTAAGGATGCTATGGATGGCTTACCCCGCCAGTGGTCGTCTTCACATAGTAATTCATAAGTGTACCAAGTCTGGTTGAAATTGCTCCGGTGATTTATGAGGAGATGTGTCATTTACATACATACCTTGAATTTTATGTATAGAGATACGGCAGTGCGAATTAGATCCACTGATTATTTTAAATTCATAATCATGTTTCATTATCTTTTAAATTCTTATCAGTGGATACATTTTAAAATTGTTATTATTATCATTTCGTTTCCTACCACCTCGTGTCATTAGGGGCCCTCTAAACAAGCATCATCATCATAATAATCATCATCATCATCAACAACAACAACAACATAAAATGTGGGATAAGTTTGTTTATCCCTTTGTTTCTGAGCAAGAAAAGAGACACATTTACTTCTTGACTTACCCTCGTAGAATGTAGTCCTCTCAAGTATTGGTCTGTGGTGCATTCATTCTTTCAGACACCTTCCATGCGTTTTAACACCACATACATTGTAATTTTCGTTATTTTACGTTCCCCGCCCTCCCTAAATAATAGTGATATACGTTATACGTTATTTCATTAGCGCTGTGTAATTGCTCCCTAATTAAAGTGTGATAGGTAAACCGTATATTTAATTATAAAGTTAATAACGCCTTTCAACCGGCGAGATTACCTGATCACACTATGTTTAATTTCAATTTTCTTAACCACTTATCGCGGTAGGTACTACGTTCTGATCGGTGGTGGTAGTGGTGGGGAATCGTTCCCTGAACCAAGCCTTGTTGTAAAGACGCTTAATACACGCTCCACGATCGAATTGTGAAGCGAACGTTGTGTAACTCAATCCCAGAAAACTGCGGCATCGGCACTTTTACACCTCAATAAAATGCTGAGGTTTGATTTCATTCTTTTGACTGGAGTTCATGCTGCAGTTTTGGGCCCAGTATTCATCATCAATATGATCATGTCAATTTCTGTCGGAGGAGTAATTTCTTTCATAGTGTTTTGAAATCATTTCTTAGCAGACAAATTAGGGGTCCCAATACTACGAAAAAAGTAAAATTAAGCAATTTCCTCAATTGTGCCGAAAGTTGAAGGTCTAAAGGTTTCAAATTATGAGTCTTGGGTAGCTCTATAAAAATATGAAAACATATTTCGAAAAATATTTCCGGCCCAAATGTAGCTCTGAAAAAACAGCCTAAAATCGCTTGTGTCTTTAATCGTTTTCTTTTTTATTCAAATCCTAGCCAAATTAACTTCTTTGCATAATTCTTTCTGTAATGTGTTCCTTGGTTCAATACCCTCAGGCGATTTTTTTAACAATGTCTACACCGAATGTAGTTATAAGTGCTTAAGTGAAACTTTGCATTGACTCACATTACCGCTCGTAGTGGTAGAAAACGGCAAACTACTAATCTAATCGACCGGATAACGATGATTAAGAAAAGGATTGTAATTTGTACGAAGAATATATCCTCATTTTTTATTATATCTTATTTACGTGAGATTCGTAGCTCACGTCCCTAGGATGTTTTCCAGACAGAGTTGCTTGCCTAAAGGGAGTGGAGTTTTTAAATAAATTTTGATAATCAATGTCAAAACGTGTCATGCTTCCAGTTTTGCGTTAATAGGAGAAACTCGGCTACACCGGAAATGTAGCTGAGTCTCTGCTATTATCTCCTTTAGTGATAGTCATATGGTAAGAATAATTGAAACGTCATCATATCCCCTTCCTCGCGGCCGGTACATACAAAACTATTGTTCTACTGTTCAGGAATGACAAAGCCTAGGAAAGAATAGCGTCAATTTTAAAGGAATGTAATTACCGCATCTGTCATTTTCATGGTAATTAACATCATTCACAAACTGTTCTGGATTTGAAACCAATAGATAAGATATTTTTATTCATAAAATGTCCTTGATAATATGTAGAGACATTCGCTTCTGTTGAGGTTTCCTTTTCGGGTTGTGATTGAATTTTTATGCGCCGTGTCGTCCCCACCGTAATGATATGAACTCCTTTAGAAAGGTTTTACAGCTTTGAATAGTAGAGCTGTGCATTTAAAGAAGAGGAACTTCATAAATGAAGGAATAAAAGCCTCTTGTATTTCCGACCTCTGGGTGGGTGGGCTTGCAGAATATAATGAGGTAGTCAGAAATCAGTGACAGCGAGGCTCGCCTGTTTTGCATGACAACGACCGCCTGTCGTCCTCTAACAATGGTTCACAGATCTCCAGCGGTTACATATCTCCGTATATCTGTGGCAGCTGGGCTTGTAAGCACCTCAGCTTGTCTGTCACTTCACTTGCTTTCGAAATGAGAGTTAACTGGTGCATTCTGACCTGCTTACCCTTTACGAAACTTCCGACAGCGGTGGATTTCTTCTTCCTTCTTCATCTCCTTTGTCTAGTTTACCTCTTTCACCTTCTTACCCTTGTCCACTTTCCTTTATGTGCTCGTCCCCCATCTTCTCCTTCTGTTCCTCCTGGTCTTTCTTCCTCCTTTATTTATGTCTCCTCCTCCTTTTCCTCGTCCACCTTATTGTTGTTCTTTTCCTGATCCTCCTCTTTCTCCTCTCCGTTATCACCTTTGCTGATCCTTCTCCTTTCTCTCTCATCATTCTCCTCCTATTCATCCACTTCTGTCCTCTTTTCGTGATTCATCCTCTTCTCTTCCTGCTTTCCTTCTTCCATTTTCTTCTTATTTTCCTCCATTTTTCTCCTATTTTTCCGCCTTCCTCTTTTCTCGACCCGTCTTTTTCTGCTCTTCCTCATTTTCCTCTTTCTCATCTTGTTCTTCCTGGTAATTCTTATCTATTATCTCCTTCTTCTTTCTTGTCTGCTTCATCTTCTCCACATTCCTCCTGTTCCGCTTTTCATCCTGCTCCTTCTTCTACTTCTCCTTTTCCTCTACCTCATTCCGGTGGCCATATCAGTCGATCTTCATCCTTCTGTCACGAAGTTAGTAGGTTCAGTCTCAATTGATGTCGGTAGCGTTCTTAAATTCAATCTTTCTTCTTAATCCTCTTGCCAACCTAAAGAACGAAGTCTGACGACTGATACGTTACATTTCAAAGGGGGCGATACGAAAATTGTTTCGGATTTGTTTTAACAGCTGCTTTGATCAAAGGAAAGGTCTACATTCGTTTCCAACTTAATTCGTTGTTGTAACGAGTAGGGGGATAGGTAAATAAGCACACAGCTAGTACCGTTTACTCCTGGATTTATTGACTAATAATTGTTTACACAACTGCACCAGTTCGCTCTCTCTCTCTCTCTCTCTCTCTCTCTCTCTCACTCTCTCTCTCTCTCTCTCTCTCTCTGTGTGTGTGTGTGTGTGTGTGTGTGTGTGTGTGTTTTCTCGCTGCTTGCTCACAAACTAAAACTATCACTCTACAAACTCTTCCACAGCTGTCACTTAGACCCTAGGGCAGTTCACAATTACACTCGCTGTACACTATCATGGCCGGACAGTTCACAGCTTGTGGGCGCGCAACACAAACTTGCAATTCTGTACGTGTCCACTGTTCGTTCACTCACAACACACTTCGTACACTGTTCCTCGCCGCTCAGCTGCACTGTTCTCCACACGCTATCAGTACACACACACACACACACACACACACACACACACACACACACACACACACACACACACACACACACACACAAACGAACAAACACAGCACTGACAACACACTGTCGTCACTGCAGACTGACTGATCCAGTGCTCCACAGCTCCCTTCTCTCTGACAGAACGCAGCCGAACACTTAAGCTCATCCGGCCTGTCTTATATAGGGAAACCGGCATTCTAGATATTTCGCGAAAGGAGAAGCGTCCAGAGTCCTCTCCGTCGGAATGCTCGAGATTCATTTTCCACGTCTTTTTAACGTCATCATTAGGCCTGCAGTGAGATAACAGGGCGATGGCATAGTGGTGGCAGAGGGATTGGCCTTGCATGCTTAGCTCGTCCCTGACTGGTTGCTGCAACGGCGAACGGGCGGGACCCCAACTCGGTGACGTCACTCTCCAGGCTAAATTGCCATTCCCAAGGCTTTACAAAAAATGGTGGAAACCGCCACATTATTAACTAATAATGCAGATGTACCGTAATGAAACGAAACACCCACCCCGCTCCTACAGGTGATCAGCGAGTCTGGCAATGCATTGTGGGCAATCTGTACCTCCCCCACCCCGACCCGATGTCTTCTGCATAGTGCGGTATTTTTTCGCTTCCTCTCCTTGTATTTAAAGGTTAATTGATATGTCCTGAATTATATATATTATGGCATATTAAATCAGTTTTGTACTCTATGTTATTCATAATTAGTCTGACCCTAGCCAAACCCAGTAGGTTTTTTCCTCGCTAACCTGCACTGTTCGGCAGTGAGCACACTTATTGTGGTTACTGTATATATATAAATAAAATCTTAATTGTGTCTGTACGCTTCGCATTGTGCTTTATACCCTTAGTATTTATGTAGGATTATGTACAAAAAAGTTGAGGACGGATCCAGCTAAATGTTTGTTTGTTTGTTTGTTTGTTTGTTTGTTTGTTTGTTTGTTTGTTTGTTTGTTTGTTTCGGTATTTCAGGAAAATGGCTGAACAGAAATTCTCGCAGAATTGTATTTAAGTTCAGGGATAGTCGGGATGTGCATGTGATAAGTGTGCTGAGCCGTAACAACATTAAGAGGGGCTAAAGAGGAAATGTCATATTTATTAATATTTTCCAAGTCGAAAAACTGTAGCCTACATAATAAAAGTTGTGTAAAATGTAATGTCCTATATCTTCTGTTTCTTGCTGTTTACCGAGTGAATAATAATAACGGAGATATTCGTACCGAGCAAGTGACTGTGCGGTTTGGGTCACGTAGTTATCAGCTTGCATTCGGGAGATTGTGGGTGCGAACCTCTCTCGCGGCAGCCCCGAAAATGGATTTCCATGGTTTCCTATTTTTACTCAGGGCAAATGCTGGGGATGTGCCTTAATTAAGGCCACGGTCGCTTCCTTCCCACTCCAAGTCCTTTCCTATCCGATCGTTGCGATAAGACCTATCTGTGGCGGTACTACGTAAAGGAAATCGTAAAATTGTGAGAAAATGTAATCCCATTGCGCGAGAGTCCCGAAGGGCCTTGGCCGACCAAGCGACCGCTGTTCAGCCTGATGATCTGCGTATTACAAGGTGTCATGTGGTCTGCACGACGAATCCTCTGTGTCGTTTTTCTTGTCTTTCTAGACTGTAACAATGATGATAGCACATACAATTTCCAATCTATCAACTTATATATATATAAAAATATAATAACGGAGATGTCCGCGAATTAAAAATTTTCATTACCATATCCATCAACGACGGTCATCGCTGATGTGGGAATATTGTTCAGTTGTCATGGTTACAAACTAACTGGCAATGGTGGTGATTGTTGTCGCCGTGATTGCTTTATATAACCTTGAAAAACCGCGTCGTTATTAGCTCCTATTCATGAAAATGTCTGTCGAGATTGCAAGAAAAAAAATGAAGACATGATTCTCTAAGAATTAGAGAAAAGGGGAATAAAAAGTGTGGGGGTGGTGATGTTTATATCACTGAGCCCGTAGGGAAACTATTTTTAGGTGCTAATAGATTAGAATGCAGACGTATTTAAGCAAGTCCAAAGTATCATCTTTCCCATAAAATGGCCAGGAAGGGGCAGAAACATCTTTTGTAGACCCAGAACCTGTATGCGGGATTTCCTATGGACAAGCCCAACACGACATAGGAAAATGGGTACAAAAGAAACAAATGGAGAACTGGAAAAATACTCCAGGATACAGGCTTGCAAAGGAACTGATAAAAGGACCAAACAAGAAGCATACTAAACAACTGTTAAAACTCAGCAGAGAAAATATAATATGGTAGTAGGACTGTTGACATGACACTGCCTTGTGAAAAAACACCTACATAGAATTGGAGTAATAAGAGACAATATATGTAGGAAATGCAATGAAGCAGAGGAATCAGATGAACACACGCTTTTCGAATGTGAGGCGTTGGATAGAATCAGACTCTCCACTCTAGGACTACCAGGTGAAGAGAGAGAAAAAATGCAAGAAGACCCAATAAGAACAACCTACAGCTTTGTGAAGGGAACAGGTTTATCTAGGTGGGAATAAAGGAAAAACATGGTAGCAAAAGATCTTAGAGGTCGACGCTAATTAGGAACTAATACTTAGAGGCCCCATGAAGAAAAGAGGAAGAAGAAGATCATCTTTCCCGCAATGAGATTTGCATAAATATTAGGGATATGGCCTGTTAGAAATTCTAAAATTTATACAATTACCTGCAGTGTCATAAGCCCGTAAAACCTACCAACAATAACATTACAGTGGGTAACTATTGATGTTAGTTCACGTGTCTCTTCTGCTGCCTCTCATCTCCGCTAGATGGCATTACCCGTCAACGACTGTTATACAGCAGCTAATTTATTATTATAATAATTATTATTAATATTATTATTGAATGTAAAATACCTTTTAGTGTAAGGAACAGAATAAAAATCGGATGTTTAATTCCCCTTCAATCGAGAAAGAGACCTTAGTTTTATTCGTTTCATCAATGAAAGCCCTGATTGAGGTGAATGGCCAAGACAGCGTAGAAATACTTTTCCTTTAGTTCAGCCCTCAGCTCGCCTCACCCTCCACTCAACTTCTCTTCAACTCCGTTTCACGCCCCAATAGATCAGTTTTCAACCAGCGACAGGCAAGTGGTGAATTCTTCCTTCCGGCACTACGCCATTCCATTCACGTTCACCGCACGCAGATCAAAGAGAGAGAAAAGAAAAAACAAGTAAATGAGGAGAGAAAGAAGAAAAACATAAGGTGAGATAACTTTGGTTTGAAAGATAAAACAAGGATGAGGTTGTTTTTCCCACAGAGATCCAGGTCCAACACTGAGCAGTTGCAAAGTCGAATATTCTGCTCGGAGTCACTGTGTTCTTTTCTAAGTAGCCACTTGCGTTTCTTTCTTTGTGTTACAAAATTTGAATTTGGATAGAAAATTGAATTTTGTTGTTTTAGAGTTCGTAATTGGGCGAAAGTCGGCGAGAAATACAAGCTGCAATATGACTTAGTTCTGGAAAAGTATGCTTTTACCCCATCTATTATAATAAATATTATTATTATTATTATTATTATTATTATTATTATTATTATTATTATTATTATTATTATTATTATTATTATTATTATTACCACTTTTCGCACACCCATGAGGTCGCGGGTGCGAACAGTGTCGCACATGTGGATTTGACCCTGTTCTGCGGCCGGATGCCCTTCCTGATGGCCAGCCTTATATAAAGGGATGTAATCACTATTGCGTATTTCTGTGGTGTTTGGTGGTGTGGTGTGTTTTCTTAATATGAAGCGGAAAGTGTTTGGACAAACACAAACACCCAAACACCGGACTGAGTGGCTCAGACGTTTGAGGCGCTGACTTTTTGACCCCATCTTGGCTGGTTTGATCCTGGCTCAGTCCGGTGGTATTTGAAGGTGCTCAAATACGTCAGCCTCGTACCGGTAGATTTACTTTCACCTAAAAGAACTCCCGCGGGACTATGTTCCGGCACTTCGGCGTCTCCGAAAACCGTAAATGTAGTTAGTGGGGCGTAAAGTAAATATTATTATTATTATTATTATTATTATTATTATTATTATTATTATTATTATTATTATTATTATTATTATTATTATTATTATAAAGCTAGTTCCCTGGTGTAGGTGTAGTAGAACTACCGCCTGCTAAGAAGATCCGGTTTCTGTTCTCGGCCAGTCCAGGTATTTTAATTCAGGACTGATGGCTGGAACAGGGTTCAGTCAGCCTCATGAAACCAAGTGAGGAGCTGTCTAATAGGAGGGGCAGCGGACCCAGTCAAGAAAGCGAAGCAATACGGCTGAATATATCGTCTTGCTGCTCGCTTGGTACTCCAGTCCTGCAGGCTATCTGACTGGGATGTGGTCATCTTGTCAAGACACCAAAGGTCTGTTCTGCGAAGTGGTTTGTTCGTATAATTTATTATTATTATTATTATTATTATTATTATTATTATTATTATTATTATTATTATTATTATTATTAGCATAGGACCATGGTAAATTAGTAGTGAACCCTAGAAAGATCTTCTTCATATATTGTTCTTCTGTGTCGTGTTGGTATTTCCTCCAATTAATATATTTTTCTACATTAGTCTCTCTTTTATCTTATTTCTCCATTTTAGGTTGGGTCTATCTATCCCTCTTCCCAATACCCCTAGCCTCGGAACATAAGGAGCGAAGACACGCATTTCAAAAATATAGGCAGTATTCTAAAACCAAGAATTAGAGGTGTATGAAAAAACGAATGTTTGTTAAATAATCGACATAACTCATATCTCATATACTCGACAAATAGATTATATCATAACATATAAGAAAAGAGTACTCTGCTATAAAAAGAGAAAATACGAAAGTAGACATTTAAAAGAGTACATGTATTTTTAAAAGAGTGTGTCTGGTAAGCCTAATTCCAAGGGGTATTCGGGGCACAGACATAGTCTCAAATGACATTACGTTACTTTCTCTCAGTGAGATAATTATTTCATCGTCAGCGGAGCAAATGGCTCTGGGGTTTGTATCACGTACAGTATCTATCAGCTTGCATTCAGGAGATAGTGGATTCGAACCCCACTGTTGGCGGCCCTGTAGATGGTTTCCCTTTTTTACAACAGGCAAATGCTGGGGATGTGCCTTAATTAAAGCTATGGCCGCTTCCTCCTCACTCCTAGCCCTTTCCTCCCATCATCGCCATAAGACCTATCTGTGTCGGAGCGACGTAAAACAGCTTGTAAAGAAAAGAAATTACCGTCAGAGATCCGTATATTGTAATTGCATCGTAATCTATCACCCCTACTCAACTGACATCGACAGTGAGGAATTTAGGTGAATTAATAAATAAATCCCTCTGAGAATTGTCAAGTAAGCTGCGGCGATGTAACGTGTCTTGCCAAAGTTCCATTAGTGGCCATACTGGAGAAGCCAGTGAGCGCGCTCTAAACTACACGTGGGGTAACAAATGGTGAGGGCCTTTCATTGGACTCCGTGCTCGGCATCTTGTGTGCTCCCTCTTTCTTTCCTTTCTTCAAGGGTGAGCCTGGCTATTGATTAATTGTATCCTGTGCAGGTCTCAATGTGTCCACCGGCTGGAACCTCAACACCGCACTGGTCCTACGGGCTGGCGTGGACTAACAGTACTTCTCTTTTCACTTCTACCACTTGATTCAAATTGCAAGATTGTCGATACATCCCCCAAACCCCTGTCTATATTCTGCAATCTCTCGTAACTAAATGCCCCTTTGGATGGCGGCGCGAGAATACAACCACACTCTCTCCTCCCTGCCGTCAGAGGCGACTAATAAGGAACCCAGGAGCTTTCATCTTGGGAGCGTAGGATGGCGATCACGAGTCCCCTAGCTGAGTCTGGCTTTGCTTCTACTTACTTGTCTCAGGTTCCTCGTCTTCATCTTTCGTACCCGACCTCCCTTGGTCAACTCTTCTTTTTTTCGACCCTGACGGTATAATGTTTGCGAAACGTAGGGAGTCTTTAATGTTCATGACCTTCGTGGACCTTCCCTCACTTTTGTCTATAACTTAATTCTTCAAATTGTTGGATCCCCTCCTTTTTCTTTCTGATGAGTGTTATTAGAGGATGGTTGCCCAGGTGTAATTCCTCTTAAAATAGTAATCGCCCCGTGCGGGTGGGGTACGCACATGTAGAATACACCCGCGGTATCCCCTGCCTGTCGTAAGAGGCGACTAAAAGGGGCCCAAGAGGCTCTCAACTTGGGAGTGTGAATTGGCGACCACGGGACCCTTAGCTGAGTCTTGGCATTGCATCCACTTACTTGTACCAGGCTCCTCACTTTCGTCTATCCTGTCCGATCTCCCTTGGTCAACTCTTGTTCTTTTCCGACCCCGACGGTATTAGAGCATTCGAGGCCTAGGGAGTCTGTCATTTTCACGCCCTTCGTTGCCCTTGCCTTTCATCGTCCGTTACTTAATTTTACGAAGTGATGGATCCCCTTCTTTCTTCTTTTTTTTTCTCTCTCTCTACCCCCTGTAGGTGGGGGACGCAGACGAAAAATACACCCACGGTATCCCCTGCCTGTCGTGAGAGGCGACTAAAAGGGGCGACCAAGGGATGATTGTCTTAGAACCATGAAACTACTTTTGATTAGTACCATCACGCGGGGAACACCATGGGTCGCCTTTACTTGCGAGTAGTACCACTGTATTAGGTACGAAATAGGTTTGTGATTAGTAGCAGCAGAGAGTTGGTTCCCCTGTGGGTTTCCAGTATCCGTGAGTCGTACCCATGTGAGTAACACCGCGGGTCTGGGCGTTGCCTGTGAGCTGTACCACTATGTGAGGAACACCACAGTAATACCAGCACCCGTATTTAGTACACCTAGGTGTGGAACCTCATCGGTTTGCGTTGGCTATGAGTGGCGCCATTGTGTGAGAAACAGCATAGGTCTGCGTTACCTGTACGACGTACAATACTTGTGAGTAGTACCATCATGTGTGGAACACCGTGATTCGCTACTTTTGATTAGTACCCCAACATGACAAATAGCATGGTTTTACTTTACTAGCGATAAGTGCCATTCTGAGGGGCCTTTGAACTGGATTTTGGACCCCTTTAGACATCAAGCATCCTCTATTCCGGATTGTGCTTTATAAGTGGTCCCTTGGTCAGTAATACTATTATTTATGATCTTTTTTTGAGTCGGATCCACTGTGTGTTTTTTGGGGGGGGGGCTTCATGTCCATCCATTCATTCCTCATGTCATTTTTTATTTTGGTCAGTGGATGATTTTGAACTTTTTGTTTGTCATTTCATTTCGTACCATTAGGGGCTGATGACCTCGATGTTAGGCCCCTTTAAACAACAAGCATCATCATCATCAAAATAGTAATCACCACCACGTTCATCTCGCATGGAAAACATTTCAGGTTCATATGGAGCACAATGGATATATACCGCACCATCGTAAGTCCAAATATAACAGACTAGTATGTAAGCCTGTCTTCCATAGCCGAAATTATGTGCAGTCATTTAAAATGTGAAATGGACATGTTAATGTATCATATGAATGAAGCTCATACAGGGTTAACAGTTGTGATTACTACAGTAGATGAAGTTTCTATTGTTGCTTGCTTCAAAATGACAGTCTCGCCTCGATGAATGAGAGGCATTTGATTGAGAAAGAACAAAGAATGTGGCGTTCTATCTTGTCCGAAACCTCTACGATCAAAATGTGTAATGACAATCATTGCATTATCGTTGTAGCATAAATCTAGTGCAGGGCCTCTCAGAGTGCATGCACCGTTTCATTGCGCGACGCAAGTTGCAAAAGAAAACTCGGCTAGTTTGACCAGAGTGCAGACCCCCACTCCTCCATTTTGAGCAATAGGGCTGTCTCTCTCTCTTTCCCTACGTCTGTGTCGCTCGCTCTACCCGTCTCCCACTTTCTCACTTGCTCTGCAGCGCTCCTTCATCCGAGGCGAGTTGAGCCGAACTTAGCCGAGTCGCCCAGAGACAAAACGCCAGTCCGAACCGAGCCGAGTCGGGCCGATGCACGGTGGACAGGACCTCTGCGCCTCGGTTTGCAGCCGTGAGATTTTGGGCGTTTGAGAGGCCCTGACCAGTGCCAGGAAACTTCTAAACGTTCTCGTGACGTTTTCGTTTGCTTACTATTGCTGTGGAACGTGACACAATCCAGAGCACTGCCGACTTAATGCATCACTCTAGTTAGCAGTGCAGATGTAGTTGACCGTACCGAGCGAGTTGGCCGTCCGAATAGGGACTGTGAGCTTGCATTCGGGAGATAGTCGGTTCGAACCCCAATGTTGGCAGTTCGGAAGATAGTTTTCTTGGTTTTCCATTTTCATACCAGGCAAATGCTGGGGCTGTACCTTAATTAAGACACCGGGCGCTTCCTTTCCAATCCTATCCCTCTCCTCTGCAATCGTCGTCGTAAGACCTATCTGTGTCGTTGCGACGTAAAGCGACATGTAAACATAAAACCTAGTTGACTGTGTATGGAGATTCGTAGTTCGAACTCATGCCGATAGTTGAGGCTGTGCAGAGCTGTGCGCTTCGCCAGGGCGAAAATGATACAATCACAATAATGATACAAGAACGCATTTTTTTAAAGAAGGTTCAAACTTCGTGGTCGTGACAGGTTCATTGTATAATTCCTGAAACGGGGACCATGTGGTCCGTAGCAGTGTCAGATTACCTTTTCATCAGACATCCAGAATATATTTCCCAGAGAGAGAGGGTTTGTTTCGGTACAGTCACACTGCCAGTCTTGTTTCTGAGTATCTACAGTCGCTCAGCAAAAGAATGAGTGCATGCTATTGGATAAGTTCCCTGCGAGTACGCTTTTCTCGGAAACAGTTGAACCTATAACGTTTGTGATGGAATTACATGTTGATGTCAATTAAAATTTGGCCTGAAAAAATATTAAATATGAGGAACATAGAGTGCGTACCATGTGCTCATTCTTTCTTTTCACTGACTATGCTTAATCACTGGTCGAATTCTTAAAGGCATTTGTGCTTTTGATTTAACATTCAAGTAAATTAATGTGAGTATTGATTGATTGATTGATTGATTGATTGATTGATTGATTGATTGATTGATTGATTGATTGATTGATTGATTGATTGATTGATAGTTACTTGTTTATTTAAACTTCTCTTCTTACCATCACTTTGAATTTGAAGCAGCAGTTTGATATTGAATTTTCCTGACGGATGTCTATTATTTACAGTCCCAAATGGTCGTTTGTGTTAAAATTAGTAACTGTACTTTCGTAACTTGTTAAATCATCTCATTTATTCAATATTATTCCCAAATATTTCTGAGGGAAAATATTTGAAACGACAGTATTGTATGGGGTATTTGTATAGTTTACAAATCGAGGTGCCTGCTGGAATATACTGTACGTAGTGTGTCCGGAAAATACGTATAAATCCGTCGGGGTGACGTATCACGTATCGTGGAGGCGCCGCCAGGTGGCACTGCTGTTGTCGCCAATCTTCTCAACGCTCAGTTCGAGTCGAAGAGCTCTGCGTGTCAGTAGCAGTGTGCGGCTGCTTGTTGAAAGTTACCGTTTTCACCTGCCGTCGGTATGAAGCTCTCTCTGATTGAGGAACAGCGCATCAACATCAAGTCTCAGAGCTCGTGTGGCCCGAGTTCGACCGGATTTGGCACAAGGGGGCAGGTGGATCCTTCATCACGACAGTGCGCCCGCTCACACGTCGCTCGTTGTGGGTGAGTTTTTGGCCCGAAGCTCAATCACCGTGACAGACCACCCGCCTTATTCACCCGATTTAGCCCCTTGTGACTTCTTCCTGTTCCCGAAATGCAAAATTGTGAATCGGGGGCGGCACTTGGGTGATGTGGAAACCATCAAGGGAGAAACGACGCAGCAACTGAACAGCATCACAACTGAAGACTTTCAACAATGTTATCAACAGTGGAAACGGCGTTGGCAGAAGTGCATCTTGTCTCGGGGAGAGTACTTTGAAGGAGACCATATTGTAATACCTGAATAATTGTCAAATAAAGTTATTATTCAACTTTTATACGTATTTTCCGGACATACTACGTATTAGGGAACCACTGCATCGACACTTGATCTCATACGCGTTCTCTCAAGCACAAATCAATTTACCTTGCTGGCTGCATGACATAAGCAGTTCTTAGACGCATGTGTTGTGTGCGGACGAGCATTGTCTTGTTGGGTACTCATGATGACACACGATGTCACACCTATACCGCATGTATTAGTCTTGTCATGGAGATTAACATTGGGGCGGTCATTATAAAAACTCCTGTAAGTCCTTGTGTTAGGAGATCTTCCCTCACTGTGTTGACTGACTATCCGGTATGACTGATGACACTGTCACTATAATAATCGAAAGCAGTACTGCATTTTGATAGCCATTCTAGACGTTACTGATAGTTGCATCTCTGATAGTTTATACATCCGTCAATGTACCAAATTACATCCAAACTGGATCATTCCTTCTATATGATTTACGTTTCTTGTGATTGATTATACGTATGGTGAAAGACTTCGCCTCAGTGCTGCAGGACAAGAGTCCTGTGACGCATAAATACTGACAGAATTGTAGCCTTATGTAGACGTGAATATTAGGTTGTAGAAAAATGATTTCATGTACTGGAGTCGAGATTATTAATGAGTTCCCCATTGGATTTATTCGGCTGCATCAATTTCACAAACAAAAATGTTAGAAAAGTGATGAGGGTGACACTGGCCAGTTGTTGTAAAATAGAATTCCATGCTATGAACATGGAAAAAATGCCTAGCCCGTTACCAGGGCAATGGTACGTGACCTATCAACCCGCATGATGTGCGCAGAAACCACAGCAGCATGCTGTCAACTGTGACGAAGCTCAGAACATCCCAGGTGAATTATGGGACAAAATGGTAATAGCAGGTAAGAAGAACAGGTTCCAAAACATGAAAACCTACCAGGAACAATAAGATGTAAAACCATAAAACACTTTTACAGCTCGCAAATATTTTAAAACACAGTTCGAAAAGTATTTCTGGATTATTGTAATCAGTAAGGGTGGTTCAAAGACATGATTTTAAATCTCCCTGTTTTGCATCTCTAATACAGAACAGCTTTGCCATACGAATGGCTACGCTCTGTCACTGAACACTGTCTCAAAATTACTCCCGGGACGTCTATGCCTTTCTATCAACTTCCAACTCTTCGCGTCCTTTATTCCTTTTCTCTTCTTCCGTCGGTGTTTCTTCCCCTCTGTCTCTCGTTTATCAATCAAAATGAATCAGATGTCACGAATTCTTTGCTATATAGCTGTCAGTCCATACATTTGGCGCGCTTCATCATTGGTGTAAGAAGTGTAGGGTGGGCGAAAAGCATTTGTGATGCGTCAGCTGCTTCTTTGAGCTGGGGTCGTAACATTGCCGTGAAATTGAAAGCAATCTGCCTCTGAAATGAGCGTAGGGTTACAGTATATGCTGTCTGTCTACTGCGAGCGTCACTCATCTTCCACCGCCCGGTAACACTGTAACTTGAACTGTCGAGAATGTGCTCCTACATGCAGTATGGTATCGTTAGTGAGCCCTAGGTAATAATAATTCAGTCGAAACCGTTTGTAGCGGCATTTCTTTTTATGACGCATTGGATATAACGGTGAAATCCAACAGTCCCGTCTAAATCCTATATAAATACTGTATTTAAAATATCGCTTATTACGATATATCGCGTAAAACGACGTATTTTGATCACATTTTCAGAGAAATGCATCAGCTATAACATCCAGTGTTTTTTTTATTGTTGCGTATTTCGAGATTTCTGACACCAGTTATTGTAGATTTTGCAAACAGTTTGTTAAATAGTCATGGCAAGCATCGCTGTTAAGATGTCGCAAAATAAAAGGAAAATGTTTAATATTGGAGAAAAGTCGCACATAATATGGCGATTAGAAAATGGTGATCGAGCTCGATAGCTGCAGTCGCTTAAGTGCGGCCAGTATCCAGTATTCGGGAGATAGTAGGTTCGAACCCCACTGTCGGCAGCCCTGAAGATGGTTTTCCGTGGTTTCCCATTTTCACACCAGGCAAATGCTGGGGCTGTGCCTTAATTAAGTCCACGGCCGCTTCCTTCCCACTCCTAGCCCTTCCCTGTCCCATCGTCGCCATAAGACATATCTGTGTCGGTGCGACGTAAAGCAACTAGTAAAAAAAAAAAAAAAAAAGAAAATGGTGAAATGAATAACAGCATCCGGAACGAAGTGGGTATATCACGCTCAACAATTTCTACAATTTGGAAAGACAGAGAGAAAATACAGTCTCTTTTCGCAGAAAAATCTTTAAAAATCAAGCGGGCTAGACCATCTGACAACAAAGATATTTAAGGTTTTTATTTACCTGGTTTAGGCAGCAGAGACCAAATAATGTGCCGATCAGTGGACCTACTCTTCAAGCGAAAGCCAATAAAATTCCTAGCAGTTCTACTCCACTAATACTGTACTGTCAATACAGAACTTGTTTCAGTGACAGGTACGCTTTTTGAAGTTTTAACTTAATTCAGTTAATTAACCATGTAAGTATAACGGCTAAAACATAGAGATATGCCAATTTTAGCAACAACAAAAAACAGGTTTGTGCAAGTATCGCCTACAGCGACCATTAATTGGCAGTCACTTCGGGGTGATTATAACCGATTTTGACTGTAATAATAATAATAATAATAATAATAATAATAATAATAATAATAATAATAATAACCACCACTGTCGGCAGCCCTGAAGATGGTTTATCGTGGTTTCCCATTTTCACACCAGGCTGTACCTTAATTAAGGCCACGGCCGCTTCCTTCTCACTCCTAGACCTTTCCTATCCCATCGCCGCCATAAGACCTATCTGTGTCGGTGCGACGTAAAGCCAAGTGTAAAAAAGTACCCAGTCCTCGAGCTTGTGGAATTAACAAGCCGGGAATGGAACCAGGGGCCATCTAAACAGAACGACAGTGCGCTCACCATTCAGCTAAATTGCCAGACAACTTTACTACGTAAATAAATTATTGTTAATTTATTATATTAGAAATTTAGCAGGGTCAAATCAAATTGTGACTAACAAATCACCTGTGGCGAATATGATTCTGTTACGAATTAATTGTAACGAATCAACTCGAAAGTTGGTATGGATTCTCCTAAAGCCACACATACAGGTTTTCGGTGACGATAGGGAGTGGGAGCACGGTTTGGACTGGGCCTCAATTAAAGTACAGCTCCGAGATTGCCCTTGTGTGCGAATAGAAAACAAGGGAAAACTATCTTCAGAACTGCCGGCAGCGGAGTTCGATCTACCACATACCGACTGCAGTCTGCATGAAGGAATTGTTCCTGGAGTGGATCCAAATCCAGGTACTCTTTCAGTTGTTCTGGATGTAACTTGTACTTTTCACTTCCCTGTAAGTTCACTTTTAATTTTGAATTACGTCAGTGAGTAGAGATGAAGTTTTAGGAAGCGTTGCACAATGGGCCATTAACATTGTTTACTGTCTACAGAAGAAGAAAGCAGTAGCACTTAACGCTCGGCAGTGCAGCGCGGCGCTTCCTTCCCGTGCTGTGCAGCTGGTAGACTCAGTTAAAAGTAAGTGGCTAGCATCGCCAAGGAGAAGCACCGAGATGCTGATTTATCGTGTTGCGTGCGGGAAAGAGTGAGCTATGTGACTGCAATTCTAATCCGGTAGCGTGCATTACCATACCTTTCAACACCACCAGCTTAACGCAAGCACTCACTGGCTACTTTGTGATAGATGATATTATCCCTTATTCGAATATGTGGAGGAGGTTGCTCATGAGTAGGTTAGATTCCATTCTTCTTATAGGATCTCTGAGGGCCTGTTGCTCATAATTAGAGTCCGGATTATTAGGTATTGATAGGTTAGAATGCAAACGTACTTTAGCCAGTAACAAGTATACCCTACACTACAACGGTTATGCTATGAGATTTGCATAGATATGAGGGGTACAGCCTATAAAACTCCTTGAATGTATGCTACTCTTACGACATTATGGTACAACGGGTTGCATCGCACTTCCTACAAACCAAATTACTTTGCATTCTAACCTATTACCACCTAAAAATCCGAGGTATACTCATAATATAATTATTACTCCTGCCTTCCGTGCAATTCTTCGAAGACTCTCGCTATGCGGGCTACATAACCCGCAGAAACTTTTTTTTTTTTGCTAGTTGCTTTACGTCGCACCGACACAGATAGGTCCTATGGCGACGATGGGACATGAAAGGTCTAGGAGTGGGAAGGAAACGGCCATGGCCTTAATTAAGGTACTGCCCCAGCATTTGTCTGGTGTGAAAATGGGAAATCACGGAAAACCATCCTCAGGGCTGCCGACAGTAGGGTTCGAACCTACTATCTCTCGAATACTGGATCCTGGCCGCACTTAAGCGACTGCAGCTATCGAGCTCGGTGCAGAAACTTTTCAAGACAATTGACGCAATGTCTGGTTTGGAAGGAAGTCAATTTTACCGTCTTGATAGGTTTCCACACTTCGGAAAACTGTCAAACCTTGGACACCTCCAGATATTTAGTAATTAATAAAATTGTTTTTTTTTTCATTTTACTTGTTCATATTTCCAAACAAAAACCAAGCAGTGGGTTTGTATTCAATTAAACATGAAAGAAACCCCGCACATATTCTGCTTCGCCAATTTACAAATTCGTACAAATTTAAAAGAAATAGTTGTAGATCGAAATAAAATGTCATAATATTTTTTGAACGTGTCTTGGGAAATGACAGGTTCCTTTTCTTTTCAATGAGGTATTTAAAAGTTGGAGTTAATGAAAATAATTTTGCGCCATTTGACTATTTTTATGGATGTGGTGGACACCGAGGTGCCGAGAATTCCATCCTGTAGATGTTCTCTTACGTGCCGGTAAATCTACCGATACAAGGCTGGTGCATAGAGCACCTTAGATACCACCCGCCATCTTGGACTCGAAAAGCAAGTGCTCTACCATCTGAATCATTGAAGTTAATGCGATTGATTCTCATATAGTGGATGTCTGTTCGTACTAAATGTCTTCTTTTGGAGGCAGCAGAATGTTAATAACTAAAGGGGGGATTTTTTCATATTGACGTGTTTTATGTGTTTCAGGACATAATATTCCCATAAGAAGTCCGGCTCCATGGCTAAATGGTTAGGGGGCTGGCCATTGGTTACAGGGGTCCCGGGTTCGATTCTGGGCAGGGTCGGGAATTTTAACCATACTTGGTTAATTTCGCCGGCACGGGAACTGGGTGTATGTTTCGTCTTCATCATCATTTTCATCCTCATCACGACGCGCAGGTCACCTACGGGTGTCAAATCAAAAGGCCTGCATCTAGCGAGTCGAACTTGTCCTTGGACACTCCCGGCATTAAAAGCCATACGCCATTTTTTTCATAAGAAATAAAGGCGATTCCATACCATTTGAAATCGAATGTCTTTTTAATGCATTTGAGCGCATACATACTGAATACGCGCAAATTCTTGACGTGTGTGCGTATAAATGCATAACTGCAATTTTATTATAATTGTGTATAAAACAACATATAATCTATATATATATAATTGGATGTTGGTATGTTTAAAGCTAATAGACTCAAAAACTACTGGACCGATTTCGCTGAAATTTTCACAGTTTGTTCTTATTAAATCTGAGAGGGATTAAGTGGTTTGAACGAAATATGATTGGTAGTTCGGCAATGTATATATGTATGTATGTATGTATGTATGTTGGGTATTCAGCCGGAAGGCTGGTTGGATCCTCAACAGGTTCACCATTAGCTGTTATAGATGGCCTAGTTGTCACTGAAGAGGCGTACTAGGGAAATGAGGAGTGAGGTAGTTTCCCGTTGCTTTCCTCACCGAGCCAGAAGTTGCTATTGCACATCAGTCTGCCAAGCCCACTGAAATGCCTGCACCAAGCGATCCTATGAGCGACATTTTCACACCATTCATAGCAGGGACTGGCTGAACTAAGGGGTGAAAAATAAAATAGGGGAAGATAAGCAAACCGCAAGACAAGTCCGATCAGCGGGTTGCCTACCCAATAGTATGTGAAGATTATGATGTGTTCATCTTTTTCTGCTTTTATCTGGAAAAATTACTGTAGGGGCATGAAACCCATAACACCCCTAAAGGAATGGGGTGAAACTTAAAAATCCGAAAATGACGATATTAGTGACGAATTCATAGTCTTTGGGATAGCTGAGATGAACTGTGACACTCTGAATGCCGTTTAAGTCAAAGTTCGTTCCCAGTCGGTATTGTAAACGTATTATGACTTACTGTTTAGGAAAGAAAACTGTAGGATAAGACACACATACGGGCGGGATCATACAACTGAAGATGTTACAGACCTTAAAATTGGTATTTGGAATCTTCTTTAAAAATAAACACATTTATTTTTATTTTTGGAAAATCCATAAACTATATTATCGGTATTAAATGTTCATACAATTATTGAAATGGGCAGGAAAAGCAATATGACTACGACAAGCATATTAAGACCTATTTATAACGAATGCTGTGGAGCAGTGCACGGGTCCAATAAATTATTTTTTAAATTAATTCTACTGTATACAATTTGTATTAACATTTTTTTCATTATTGTTAGTTGTTTTGTTATTTATATATTTCTTATTACATTTACTTATAATTTCACTTACAAAAGAAATACTTACCATAAATATGTTATGTTTTTTTTTGGATTCTTGTGTCTATGAATTTGATCAAACTATTTCTGTTTGCTTACATAAATGGCGATTTATTTGCATGATGTTCATTGCAACGCGAGTAAATACATTACATTTTTTATTTCCCCATCTGGTGCGAAAATGAACAGATTCCTCGTCCATGAGTTGTCTAATTACATGAAAGTAGATGTAGAACACAGCATGTTGAATTGCTATTTCCAAGTAATAGGCAGTGAGTTGCCTAGTTACATGAACTTCCTAGCAAGAAAGGTACTTCATAAAACATGGCGGCATGTTCCCATCCTCCTATATACAGCATTTCTTACCCGACTATCATTAACATTATACAGAGTAAGCCGCTGTCACCTAGATAAAATCTATACATCAAGGTCGATCCAAATCTTGGTGCGACTTTATAATTAAATGAATTGCATAAAGTAAATACATTTCCTATTTAGTGTATTGCGAGCTCGCCGAAGCCACGGCTGTGTTAGATCTATAACTATACTTTCATTTCTTCGTTGTATGTAGATCAATAACCACCAAGAATCATGCCAAAAGAAATAAACAGCTCAAAGTATTCTGCTTCAGCAGTTGATATTTGGTAAACCTACCTTAAACATACGAGGAAAACAAGTACTTTGCAGAGTATGCAATAGTGCATATATTGCAAATTTTTAGTGCATAGATGAATGCACATTTTGCCGTTTATAATGCATACGAATCGGCCCTCTGTTAATTAACCAGCATCATCTGGCACTTGAATGTGGAATGTGAATGAGAAAAGAGTTATCAGTATTCTACTATACGAATAGGGCTCGTGAGAGAAGAAGAAGAAGAAGAAGAAGAAGAAGAAGAAGAAGAAAGAAAAAGGGCGTTGTCAATGGCGCTGTATTGTATCCTCGAGTGTGTGAACTATTCATCTCAGACGAATGAAGTTCTCATTAACAAGCAACTATTCTGTTATCAAGTCGTTCAGTTAGAATGATACACTTTGCCCCATTCTTTGAGTGATTTTTTTAATCTGTGTTTGTTAGCCGTGGCTCGTGGTGCGGATTGCGTGGTTCGTGGTCCTAGTACGTGATCCATGGGCAACGGCTGAGTGGTCTAGTTAGTGGTCCTGAGAGCCGGGATAACAATTGTGGATTGGGAGTGGGCATCTCGGACATTGTACGAGTCATGACTCTCCTTGTGCTCAAGCGGCTAGGACTATGCAATCGAATGGTGGTCCCTAACCCGTCAGAAGATAGATCCTCACTTGGACTCTGTGTATGGAGGGTATCATCCTGCTTCAGAGATTTATTTATATGCACGCTCAGCACGTTTTAAGCAAGGCTCGTACCTATGGGAGTAATGGAGTCCCACTTTCATTTGACAGGCGGGGCCTTCTTAGGAACAACTTGGCGAAAGAAATGGAATTCTATGCGGAGTTATCAATATTAATGAGGCTCATGCGAGAAAGTAGAACTGTCTGAGTCTGAAAAGAGGATGCGTTTGGATATTTTTGGGAGATAACGAGGAAGAGATAGGAGATTATAAAGTGTTTTTAACAGGTGTTGAAAAGGGAAGGACTGAACGTGCGGTAGGACTACTAGGAATACTATTGCACGCAACCTAGTTTCTGTTAGACACGTAAATGATGAGTGAGGTCGGTCTATTTGTCAGTTGGAGGAATTAGGACTAGAATTATCTCGGTGTATTCACCATGTGTGGGTGCACATAATGAAGAAGTCGTCAAGATTTTCGAAGCACTGAGTGACATTGTAGTCAGGTCAACGGCAAGGATTTCAGTGCGAGAGTTGGAAATAGCACTGAAGGATATGAGAAGGTGATGGGTAAATGTGGGAAACGCCGGGCTGAGTGGCTCAGAAGGTTGAGCCGCTGGCCTTCTGACCCCAAATTGGCAGGTTCGATCCTGGCTCAGTCCGGTGGTATTTGAAGGTGCTCAGATACGTCAGCCTCGTGTCCGTAGATTTACTGGCACGTAAAAGGACTCCCGCGGGACTAAATTCCAGAACCTCAGCGTCTTCGAAATCCGTAAAATCAGTTAGTAGGACGAAAAATCAAATAACATTATTAATTTGGGGAAGATGAAGTTTCGATCCTGACTCAGTCTGGCGGTATTGAAGGTACTCGTGTCAGTAGATTTCCCGCTCTTTCTGATGTGGTCAAATGTAAAATAATAAATTATTGATACATTGATACATGTCTCATTCATTGAACAAGAAGTGAGGAATTCAATTTTGGCTACATACAAACATGTGCCAATGCCAAACTGGGAAAACTACGTGGACTAAACAAAGAAAATCGCAAGTGAGCTCTGGAAAGCATACGTGTGATACAAGATGACAAGGAATTCTTTTTTATACATCTTCTTCTCATTCTTCTTCTTTCGATGCATCGTCATCCAGGGACACAGATGAATTAATGAAAGGAATAACACCACTATCTGAGCATAGTGGACATGCTTAATTGTATGTAATATATTTTAACTGCTTTATTAATACAGCAAGTCGACAAGTTCATGGACTGGCGCCTACAGTACAGGCAATACGGCGTACACTAAGGTACTACAGTGTAGGCAACATAGTGTACACCTATGTGCGTACTGCTGTCAGTATGTTCGTGGACTGGCGCTAACAGTTCAAGGATCACATAGCCTTTTGACCTGGCTTTTCGCGTGTTTTTCCCATCGTGGTGATCCGGACGATTTCGACTTGATCATCACAAATGTTTCGCTAGCGGATTTGCCTAATTTTGGGTAGAACTTGAAATTTGCCCATTGGTCAAACTACGACATTCTCAAGTTCCGCCGCTGATATATAACTATACTGCACAGCAGCAGAGACCATAGTTCTGTTTATACTGTTTGCCCGCAACTGACTCTTGCTGGGACTAACAAAGTAACTAGCAACATCCTGCGATTCGAACTCTCCGCTAAAGTGCACCACAGCGACTCCAGCGGCGAGTCGACGAACTCACTGCGTCTACTTATATTCGTGAAATTCGTTCATTCATTCATTCATTCATTCATTCATTCGTTCATTCATTCATTCAATTCGGCCGTCTTAGTACCATATGAAACCGTTTTCTTCTTGTCTTCTCAAAACTTCATTTTTTCTCGAAGTTGTTTTCTTTCTTCCGTCCATTTACTGCCTGATTTCTTCTTGGCTTTCTCTGGAAATTCAAGAACAAAAATACTGCTTTCGTAAATTTTTATGCATTTTCATTTTTCTTGTTTTAAAATGTTGAGTAGGCTAGTTCCAAATCTTTTTCGGCTTCTTTGAAAAATACTTGTTTAGTTTCTTTATTTGTGCATTGTTCAAACATTTGTTTTATTAATTATTAATCTGTCTTTTTCCATTGTGTACAGGTGTACCAAAGAATTTTAATCTTATATTTCTGAAAGCATGACCGATTTTTTCTGATGTATGCTATAAATATTGTTCCGATCTCAATTTGTATGGGTATGCCATTTTCTCAAATAGTTCCCATCATTTTTATTACTAACAATACATTTAAAAATTATAGTTTAATAAGGTACAATGAGTGCATTTAAATCGCGCTCTGAACTTCGCCGTATCATACCTAAATAATTGTACCGCCGTTCGATCTGTAATGCATGAAGTACAATTACAGTATACGCAGCAAACAAAATATATCGAATATTTGTAGGTTTTTCATTAAATACGCTTGTATAAGAGTTTTGTCACACCATGTGCCTGGCTTTGTTCAACTTTGTATGTGCAATAAATCTGGCATTAGTGTATCCCATGTAACGCGTAAGGTGGGGGGTGGGGGCTCATTCCGTCCTCACATATAATTTCGTCCCCTTATGGATTTCCAGTTTGCACAGTTTGTACCTAATATTTAGCTGCGCGCACACACGGTAGCCTCATATCGTTGTCTTGTTGTAAGAGCTCGTTATGTGCACCAGGTTTAGTTTCCGTATACGTGGAGGATTCATCTTTCATGCTGAGCTGAGTTAGTGCAGTATTCAAATTAAGAGCCTGTTATTCCTAGAGTGAGCATTGATATATGTGTGTGTGTGAAATAGTGGACTACATTTCAGTCATGTGGTGTCTGTCCTAGCGTGTAGTCACTACAGTTAGGTGGTTGCCGTGAGTTATTGTAGCGACTTTTATAATAAATCAGGGAATGTTCGTAATTTCGTCCCCCTGGATTGTATTTGTTATTTATGTTTATTATTATTTTCAGATGGGAAAACGCAAGGAGTAGGATAAGAAGCCTATGAGGAAGGCTATTAAGGCAGTGAGGGACAAGATAATGGGTTACAAGCGTTCATGTAAAGCGTTCAACATCCCACGAGTAATGCTGAAAGACTGTGTTAAAAGGAATACCAAGAAAACATTTTTCATAAATGGTCTTCAAATAATTCATTGTAGGGAAAGTGTTTGGTAAGGTCAGACAGGAAAAGTGTTTTAAGATTAATTGTAATTTTCATACGTTTGGTGGGGGACGAAATTACGAACTCATTTGTGGTAGTTTAGTTTTTGTAGTATTTATTTTATGTAAAATATTAACTACCTTACGTAATAACAATTTCATTGTAACTTGTATTAAGTAATATATATATACCAAATTCTAGCCTAGTCCATAATATTCCTGAATTTCTACAAGTCATTATCTGCTAAGGGGATGAAATATGGGTCCCGTGTTATAGTGT
Organism: Anabrus simplex; assembly: GCF_040414725.1. Classification (NCBI taxonomy): domain Eukaryota; kingdom Metazoa; phylum Arthropoda; class Insecta; order Orthoptera; family Tettigoniidae; genus Anabrus; species Anabrus simplex. Next base: position 72,722,594 of record NC_090272.1, on the reverse strand, counting down.
CTTTTAAAGTAGAGACACACTATACAGCAGTTGCATCCTACTTCGTGATAAAGTATCAGCTTATTGCGCACCCTGTGGTAGCAATGCTCATTACGCGCTGTGTACACACACACTTAGTGCGCTGTTATTTGATTACGTTCCTACTCACCCCAACTATGTTCCTCAGCGGTCTATTACTTAGCTTAGCATGTGGTCGCTGCAGCTCGCATGTGGTTTAATAATGCCCATGACAGACGTCATCACAGTGGGGCCAACCGAATAAAAAAATAGAAACAAGTACCGCAGTTTTCACGCTGAGACGGGGAGCCGCGACTGTAAACCACAAACCAGCCCAGCACGCGGCCGCTTCAGAAATTTTTATGGAGAACAGCTCTTCGCTCTCTCCATCTCACTTGAGTGTAAGAATGGTCCATATGGCGCCTCCCTTATCAGAAGTGTCATATACAAGAGAATAGATTTATTTTTCTAGTGGTTTCCTCATAAAACTGATATAATACCGCTACTGGGGAATACTGCGCATTTTTACTTTTCTCTTTCACCATAAATTGTACAAAGAAACGCGCTTGCTGACAACAATTGTGTGGAATAGAATCTTGTCCCGTGCTCTCGGTGGTTCTCGTGGAATTTTAATATACTGCCACAAATACACTCAGGCAGGGTTGCCAACTTAACACGTTTAGAGATGATGTAGTCTTTTAACGTTTAAACTTCATATTACCGGGCGAGTTGGCCGTGCAGTTAGGGGCGCGCAGCTGTGAGCTTACATCCGGGAGATAGTGGGTTAGAGCTCCATTGTCGGCAGCCCTGAAGATGGTTTTCCGTTTTTTCCCGTTTTCACACCAGGCAAATGCTGGGGCTGAACGTTAATTAAAGCCACGGCCGCTTCCTTACCACTCCTAAGCCTTTCCTATCTTGTCATCGACATAAGACTTATCTCTGTCGGTGCGACGTAAAACAAATTGTAAAAAAAAAAATACTTCACGCATATCGTCCGTAGATCAGACTCCTGACGTTAATATATGAGAAATACTTTACTCCTTCCCGAGAAAGCTACTAAAAATGCAGCTAAACATTTGTGAGGTGAGTTTTTTTAACTAGATAAATAATAATAATGATACAGTAGAACCTCATTAATCCGGACTAACTGAGACTCTAGGTCAGGGCCTCTCAAACTCCCACAATCTCACGCGTGCAAATAGAGGCGCAAGAGCTCCGTGCACTGTCCATCGGTCGCGCTCGGCTTGTCTCGGACCAACGCTTCGTCCCTGGGCTACTCGGCTAAGCTCGGCTCTACTCGGCGCAACTCAGCTCGGATTTGGAGCGCTACAGGGCAAGTGTGGAAGAGGGAGACAGGGGGAACGAGCAAGACAGGTGTGAGGGAAGAGAGAGTAAGCGCTATTGCTCCAAATCGAGGAGTGGGAGGTTCTGCACTCTGGTCAACCAAGCGAAGTCGTCTTTTGCACCGTGCACAGTGCATGCACCAAGCGCATGCACCCTGAGAGGCCCTGCTCTAGGTTGTCTCAATTAATGAATATACAGATTAAACAAAATAACTTATGAAATGATCCATGATACATATTTAAACACTCTATTCAGTAAAAACACCGTGTACAGTACAGTATTTGAATGTATGAAATACAAAGGTTATTTACTACACAAGGTATAATACAATGCAGTTTCATGCCTTACAAAATACAAAAGAATTAATGCAGTACGGAATTAGAACATGACAATCAGGGCACACCTTCATTGACCACACTTGACATGCTTACTGGTTTGAAGAAACCGCTGATCTTTTGTTGTCTTCATCTGATAGTAATTTATTTAATAATTAACTCACGCAGATGCCTCAAATGTTCGTAATATGCAGATATGTTTTCATCATTGTTATCTTCAACGTATTTAATGACAATGTTTAGATGGTATTTAATTTCACTTAGCGTTAATAATATCATGTGCTTCAACCTGGTAAAAAGGAAATGGCGTGTGGCTTTTAGTGCCGGGAGATCCCAGGACGGGTTCGGCTCGCCAGGTGCAGGTCTTTTGATTTGACACGCGTAGGCGACCTGCGCGTCGTGTTGAGGATGAAATGATGATAAAGACAACACATACACCCAGCTCCCCTGCCGGGGAAATTAACCAATGATGGTTAAAATTCCCGACCCTGCCGGGAATCGAACCCGGGTCCCCTGTGACCGAAGGCCAGCACGCTAACCATTTAGCCATGGAGCCGGACATCACCTGCTTCATCCTGGTGATAGTTATCCGTTTCAGAGCTTTCTGCAGCGATCACATTTTCAACGATATCCTCCTCCGTAGTTTACAACATTGCGTGCGTAACTGATCTTTATACTATAATTGCATTTATGTATTTTTATTTTTTATTTTGTAGAACACATCGCACCGACACAGAGAGGTCTTATGACGACGATGGGATAGGCAAGAGAGTGAAGGTTTTAGATGATAACTTTTCCTCATTATGTTGGAAGTGCAGGGTTTAATAATGCCATCGGAGAGGCTTCAATATACGTCATTCTAGAGGGATCTTGCTAAGGTAGACTACGGATTTTTAAAGACAAGAAATCAGAGTAGAATGTAAATTCCCCACTGACTGTCGCGCACAAGCCAAGAGAGCAGCTTAGAACCTTTAAACTTCAGTAAGTAACGCTGAATAGAACAAAATTGGGTGGCAGCTTTATGAGAAGTTTTAAAACTTCTCTTTGAGATGTCGGCTTATTCAAAGAAAACACTGGTTAATTAGTCTTAATAAATAACTTGAGATATGAAGTGTATATAGAAGTAAATTGATTGGGTTATTAAGAGCCTGAATTTCTTCTTCTTCTCCTTCTGTCGCCCCCATTAGTGAAGGTTGCCTGCGATCTCGGCTAAGCAGGTTCGATCATCTGCTGTTTGAATTAAGATCTTAGAATCCAATCCTGACCAGTCCCACAGTGTCTTCTTCGACCTCAACCACGTCCCCATCTTTTTCCCCCTAGCAGTATCACTATTAGGAGATTGTATTAGCTTCTGATCGTATGGCCTAAGCAGACTGTCTTTATTTTCTTGATTATGCTAATTAGCACACGATCTTTCTTCATGCTCTTCAGTACCTCTGCATGGGAGACATGTTCGGTCCACGAAATTCACAGCATCCTTCGGACGATCCATATTTCCAAATCTTCCGATCTAATTATGGTATTGTTTTTTGAGCGTCCATGTCACAGCGCCGTTCAGGAGTGCTGAATACACGTAACATCTGACAATCTGAACACAGGTTTAGGTCGTGCAGTAGGTTCCTCATATCCACAAAGTTTGCGCGGGCCGTTTCTATTCACACACGAATCTGTATGTATGTCAAGATCTAGATCTTCAGTGACTCAACTTCCTGGGTACCTTAATTTGTATACCTAAATCTGCATACCTGCTTAATTTTTCTGCCATAGATGTTCAAGTGTATCTGTGTACCCCGATTTCTACTTATCTCTTTCTTCTCGGTGGTAATTCGGTGTCCAAGTGCGTCACCTTCGTTCACTGTCTTACCTACCAGGCGTTGTAGAGTTTCAGGACTGTCAGCAAAGATTACAGTGTTATCTACGTATCTGAAGTTATTCATCAGCTTACCGTTCCATCTTCTTCCTCCTTCAGGGCAACTTGGAGGATATAAGTTAAATAATAGTGCGGATAACACAAAACGCTTCTCACTCCCTGTTTATTACCTGTGACTCACCGCGTGAAGTTCTTGTCTCTTGCTGTTGACAGAGAATATTGGATTGAAGCCAGGTCTTCATTGTCTATCCGTTTAGTGTATAAAATGTGTATCAGATCGGAATGCTTCACGCAATCGAAATCACGAGTATAATCTATAATGCAGATATATACATCTTTTATTTGGCCTCTGCAGTTTTGCAAAAGCGTCAGTAGAGTCAATAAGGCCTCTCGTCGGCCGTAACGCGTATGGAAACCAGATTCTTCATCGCTTAAGTCAATTTCAGATTTCTTGTGTATTCTATAATGTATTACCTTCAAAAACAGTTTAAGAGCTTCTCTCATGAGACTAATCAGTCGGGAATGAATACATTTGTTGGCACTTGGTCTCTTTGGTGATCGGTCTGTAAATTGATTTTAGACATTCTTCCGGAATGTAGCCTTACGTATATATACTGTTGAATAATGTCACCAGTAAGACTATATTGTTTTCGTTAATCAGTTTTAGGATTTCAGGATAGACGGCTGCTCTTTGAACTTCACAAAACAGGATTTCCGGTCCGCGATCTTCATTGTTAGTTGCTATAACTGTGCCAGTTCTACTTCAAAACAGGTTCTGTACGTCACGGATCCAGTCTTCTTCCCAGCTGGAAATCAGGGTGTTCGCTTCATTTAAAACTTAGGCTTATGGGCGAGTTCTAAAATTACCTGTAACCACTTTGACTTTTCTATGCGAGTTAAATAGGTTATGTTTGTTCTGTAGGTCTACAATTTCTTGACATCTCTCACCCATCCGCGCTTCCTTTGCTTCCCTTATGTCCCCTCTTATGGTTTTCTGATTTCATTGTATTTCCTATGGTCTGCTTGTTTGAACCTCCGTCGTAAGTTCATCAGGTTCAAGATTTCCTCCGTCACCAAATTCTTCCTAGGTGAATCGTTTCTCAATTCCCCTAAGTGTGACTTAGCGATGCTCTGTGCACCTTTGAACTGTTTCCAGAGATTATTGATATCTTCCCTACTACATGGATCAACATTACTTTAATGCTTGCCTTTATCGCTATTATTTGCGTTACCTTCTCTCTTTTCTCCGGGTCTCTCGTTGCTACCAAATTTGGCTGTTTTTTTTTTCTTTCCTTTGGCCTGATTCTACCCTAAATCTGCCGCAGGGTAGATTTTCACTCCACATACAACGTCATGTACGTGTTATCGACAATATAGTCAGTTTGTTTTTCGGCTGGATGATTTGGAGCATCCAAGTGTATAGTCTTGTGGGAAGTAGCTGTAACCATGTGATCGTCATATTCTTCTCTTGGAAAAATGCTACTTGCAAAGCTCCCATTTCATTCCCAGACCATGATCTTCAAATCTTCCTTTACCCACCGTTGCTTTAATATTTCCCATGTTCATCGTAATTTCATGCTTGCTTCTGTTCGACCGTGCATCCTTTATTTCCACATAAAACCTATTCCAGATTCGTCAGCTATCGGGCAGTATATTATAATGATATTTATGTTTTCTACCACTGTTATTAGCTGTTTTAGCATTGCTTGATTAGAATGTAGGACAACGTTGGTAATAGAGTTCTGGTTTTATTTTTCTTGTCCACTATTATACTCACACCGTTCTGATGTTCGGGTAACGCTTTGCCAGCACAGTACACAGTCGAATCTCCCACATCAGTATTTCCCGAATCAGACCATCTAGTCTCACTGATTCCAAATACATTCACCGCCATTCTTTTCATTTCCTGAATCGTGTTACGGATCTTTCCAGACATGTACATGTTTCTAGTATTTTGTATGCCAATTTTCGATTTTTCGAAGTGTTTTTAATTAACTTATTTGTTTGGTTCTCTTCATTTCTCGTGGATATCCGTAGCGCCCCTTGACCATTTAAGGTCTGCCATGGACAGGAGATCTTTGTTTTACTTTTTACTGCCATAATTGTTTCTATTACTTTCCACTCCATAATACTACGGCCATGCACGCTGACTCAGCTACGCCCGCAGTTCCTTGAAGATGGGCCTCTGCAGGAATCATTTCCTGCAGTCCCATTCTTTTCACTGAAAGAACTGTTGCCTTATTGTAGCTATTTCTTTCGGCCGCTTCTCACCTGAAGTACAGACGCTTTCATATGGATTTAAATGACATTTTCTCCATTTGGGATCCATATTCCCACCTGGGGAGAACGCATCCGATTGGATTTGTTTGCTCCCCAGGGTGTCAGGTTACTCCCCGCCGTTCAATTGTCGGCGTTGAGCTGCTGGCTGTACAGTCTACTCCAAAACCGTAGCAGGGTGCCCCATGGCCAGACAACGTGATGAGCAGTGATTAATGACTGACAGATTAAATGTACTGATATTGGAGAGTGTTACTGGAATGAAAGATAACGGAGAAAACGGGAATACCCGGGGAAAAGCCTGTCTCACCTCTGCTTTGTCCAGCACAAATCTCACATTGAGTGACCAGCATTTGAACTAGGGAAAACAGCGGCGAAGGGCTGGCGCGCTGCTGCCTGAGCCACGGAGTTTCACTCGATGATAATAATAATAATAATAATAATAATAATAATAATAATAATAATAATAATAATAATAATAATGCGCAGAACAGATCCAGAATTTAAAAATGACTATCGCCTACCTCAGTCTCAGAGACAGACCACTTGTCATCACTTGTTTAAATTTCCAGAATGCGTATGGCTCGATTGACCGCACAACCCTTTTCCAAGTTTTCCAAGAATTTAGCCTAGACAACAAGACCCGACAGATCATTTAAAATACAATCACTGGTACGTCTTCCAAAGTGAAATTTAGATCTGAGATTTCTGAAACCTTTCAAATCCAAACAGGAGTTCGGCAGGGAGATGGACTATCACCATCACTGTGCTCTCGAGAGGGTCATCGGGGAATGGAGACATGTTCTCCAATCTAAAGGAGTTCATAATAGAGTTCAAATAGGCCGAACTCGTAATGGCAACAATACTGCCTTGCTTTTGCAGATTACCTCGCACCCCTTGCTTCCTCTCCTGAACTACCTATTCAACAAATCAGTTACCTGCATGAATGCGTAGTTTGGCCCCCCAAATCTCCTATAACAAAACCCACTTCACTTCTAACGTCGTACATGCTCCACCACACTTTGTAACTACCTCACGGTAGAATCTTCAAAGTGGAAAGATTCAAGTACCTCGGTGAATGGGTTGAATCCAATAATTCTGAGAATGTTGCCGTCTTAATACTTGTCAACAAGTTTGAAACAGCCTTTCGACTCGCTCGAAACATATGTTACAGAAAGTCCATCTCTTGAAATACAACATTTGAAATAATAATAATAATTGTTACGGAGTTTTCCGTGGTAGTTAGAGGTAAAAGAAGGTGCGGGGGGTGAACAGGTCTCAGGCTACGAAATTAAAGTGAATTTAAAATTTAACAAGGTTATATTTTCTTAGCAAAAAACAAGAAATAACAATAATGGCAGGTACAGAGTAGCAAAACCACTAATCGAGAATGTACAATTACAGGATTTGGGCTCCGAGAGCCAGACACACAATTCTGAGCAATTAGCCCAACTTTACGATATACAGAATTCAACAAAGGGGCAGAAGACCCCAATCAAGCCCAGGAGCACTTGCTCCAAATTACACCGTAAAGCCTCCTCGAGGCATACAACACTCAATTTTCGAAAAAGAGCCACTCGCTCTCAACTTTAAGCCTATCAAAGGCCACACCAAACTCCACCTTCAAGTTGTCCTCTAAGGACATATACACAGGGGTAACATACCCAACCTACTGAGGTCTATTAGGTTAATTACCTGACCTCTAAAATAACAATTGAGAGGAGGCGATCTGCACTCCTAATACATTTGTTTAAAACCTACTTGGCACTAGGCCGTTAATGCAAGGGCTAATCCCATACTAAAGAGGTGACTTTTAGAAGGAAACAATTTACGTTACATTAGAAGGGAAGAAACGGTTGAGAAAATAAGTTCACCTCAATGCAATATGAGTGGGAGATCGAGAGGGTTAAGCACTCTCTATCCCAATATGTAGTTTTGAAAGAGAATAGAGGCTAAGAGTCTTTACATTTTAGGGAAAGTTACATGGTAGAAACGCTTCGGACCCGCCCCGAGAGTTAAACTGCTGAGCTAGCAAGAAAATAAGTTGTTAAAAGGCCATTACCTTGGTGTTGAACTGCTCCCCGAAGAAAGAGGCGCTTCCCGCCCCCTACTATGTACTTTACACACTGAAAGATGGTACTGAAGTGGCACCGAGACCCGAAAATGAGCAGTTTATATACTCTCGCGGAAAGTTCGAGGCATTTTTGGAATGAGAACACCCTCCCTCAAGGATTTTATTGGTTCACCAAGAAACCCCCTACACAGTACGAAGAAGAAACATATTATTGGTGGAAAATTAATTCGAGAAATTCGGGATTGGCTAAATTCAAAACAAGGGGAAAGAAAGGGTTAATATTGCCAACTTAAACAATGACTGAAAGAAATTTAGCAAAGAAAAAACTTTTGAAATTAAATTTTCTCAAATAAAAACAGTTCTTTCACTTCGCACTAGGGTGCACCGTTGTAGTTCTTCAGTAGTGTCCTCTAGAAGAGAATGTTCACACTTCTTACTACAAGCAAAACAAAAATACATCGAAAACAACACAGTTCAGAAACTTCAAAATTTCCAAGTAGTGGCATCTTCAGGGTAACTTGAAAATTAACACATAAGACAAAGTTCAGACTTCTTCCAGTAGGGGAGTTTCAACTGGCGCAAAGTTTAAATAAGCGGCGTGGAGGTGTACCGCCCGGTACAATAATAATAATAATAATAATAATAATAATAATAATAATAATAATAATAATAATAATTTCGTGTGGCTATTTCTAGCCGAGTGCAGCCCTTATAAGGCAGACCCTCCGATGATAGTGGGAGGCATCTGCCATGTGTAGGTAACTGCGTGTTATTGTGGTGGAGGATAGTGTTATGTGTGGTGTGTGAGTTGCAGGAATGTTGGGGACAGCAAAATCACCCAGCCCCGGACCCATTAAAATTAACCAAATGAGGGTTAAAATCCCCGACCCGGCCGGGAATCGAACCCGGGACCCTATGAACTGAAGGTCAGTACGCTGACCATTCAGCCAACGAGTCGGACAACATTTGACATTATCAAACTGTAATTAAACCTGAATCATTATATGCAGCAGAATATTTAACACTTCGAACACACGGCCTGTTTGAAAAACTGCCAGTTAAGGAAAGGAGGATTATTCGAAAAATAATTGGTCCCAGTCTCAAGAATGGCGTTTACAGACTTCGGAGCAACTTAGAAATATACATCCACACTGAAAAGATATCAAGCGTAATCCGGGAAAGAAGGATAACTTTTTACGCTCAACTCTTCAGATTGCAGCTGAAGGAATCTGTAAACGTCTGTTATCCTACTTCAGAAGTCTTAAAACGATTCCGCCTTGGTTTGTGAAGATCGATAAAGATCTTTTAAAGCATGGAACCACAGAAACAGACATTCAACTCCGAGCACCACTCAAACACAAACTTAGACAGGTTCATCAAGAAGAAGTTCCAACTCGACTGAAGCATATCCATTCTGATGCATGGAAGAAAGCACACTTCAAAAGGATGAAAAAGTACTGGGTCTGCAAGAAGGCAAACAGTTGAGATCTCGCGGTCCTTAGTGGCCCTAACGATTAATAATAATAATAATAATAATAATAATATAATAATAATAATAATAATAATAATAATAATAATAATAATAATAATAATAATAACTCTCAGTTTTTGGAAGAAACTGAGGTGCCGGAATGTTGTCCCGCAGTACTCGACGCTGGCGTATTTGAGCTCATTCAAATACGACTGGACTGATCCAGGATCGAACCTGCAGAGTCGCACTCAGAAAGCCAGCGCTCTACCGTCTAAACTATTCAGCCGGGCAGGATACTTTCAAATAGCATCGGACTCAAGCTGGAATCGAATTCATTCACTTCGGCTGAGTTCCTTTACATGCCTAATTGGCGGCGTGATACGGATTTCATTTTGCAGGCCTGAGTGGCTCAGCCGGTTGAGGCGCTGGCCTTCCGAACCCAGTCACTCGGTACTTAGGTGCGCTCAAACACGTCAGCCTCATACCGGTAGATTTACTGGCACATAAAAGAACTCCTGCGGGACAAAATTCCAGCACCTCAGCGTCTCCGAAAACTGTCAAAAGTAGTTAGCGGGATGTAAGAAAACAATAACATTATTACAGATTTCCTTGTCTTAAAAAAGTCACTTATCTTGGCGTGGTTCAAAACCGCTATAGATTATATGCGAAAAGATTTTCTTTTTTGCTATTTATTTATCGTCGCAACGGCACAGGCATGTCTTAAGGCGACGATGGGATTGGGAAGGAAGCTATCGTAGTCTTAATTAAGGTACAGCCCCAGAATTTGCCTGTTGTAAAAGTGGAAAATCACGGTAAAACGTTTTCGGGCTGGCGACAGTAACATTCGAACCCGCCTTTTCACAAATGCAAGCTCATAACTATGTTACATCCACGGTATCTCTGTCTGTCGTAAAAGGCGACTGAAAGGGACGACCAAGGGATGATGAAATTACAACCATTACGTGAGGAACTCCATGGTTCGACGTTGCTTGCGATTAGTACTACCATTTGATGAACACCATGGATCTACGTCACCTGTGATTAACACCACTATAGGAGGAACATAATGAGTCTACGTTACCTGTGAGTAATGCCACTATAGGAGAAACACCATGAGTCTACGTTACCTGTGAGTAATGCCACTACAGGAGGAACACCATGAGTCTACGTTACCTGTGAGTAATGCCACTATAGGAGGAACATAATGAGTCTACGTTACCTGTGAGTAATGCCATTATAGGAGGAACACCATGAGTCTACGTTAGCTGTGAGTAATGCCACTACAGGAGGAACACCATGAGTCTACGTTAGCTGTGAGTAATGCCACTACAGGAGGAACATAATGAGTCTACGTTACCTGTGAGTAATGCCACTATAGGAGGAACACCATGAGTCTACGTTACCTGTGAGTAATGCCACTATAGGAGGAACACAATGAGTCTACGTTACCTGTGAGTAATGCCACTATAGGAGGAACACAATGAGTCCACGTTACCTGTGAGTAACGCCACTATAGGAGTAACACCATGAGTCTACGTTACCTGTGAGTAATGCCACTACAGGAGGAACACCATGAGTCTACGTTACCTGTGAGTAATGCCACTATAGGAGGAACATAATGAGTCTACGTTACCTGTGAGTAATGCCATTATAGGAGGAACACCATGAGTCTACGTTAGCTGTGAGTAATGCCACTACAGGAGGAACACCATGAGTCTACGTTACCTGTGATTAGTACCACTATAGGAGAAACACCATGAGTCTACGTCACCTGTGATTAGTACCACTATAGGAGAAACACCATGAGTCTACGTTACCTGTGAGTAACGCCACTATAGGAGTAACACCATGAGTCTACGTTACCTGTGAGTAATGCCACTATAGGAGGAACACCATGAGTCTACGTTACCTGTGATTAGTACTACTATAGGAGGAACACCATGAGTCTACGTTACCTGTGAGTAATGCTACTATAGGAGTAACACCATGAGTCTACGTTACCTGTGAGTAATGCCACTATAGGAGGAACACAATGAGTCCACGTTACCTGTGAGTAACGCCACTATAGGAGTAACACCATGAGTCTACGTTACCTGTGAGTAATGCCACTATAGGAGGAACACCATGAGTCTACGTTACCTGTGATTAGTACTACTATAGGAGGAACACCATGAGTCTACGTTACTTTTGATTAGTAGCACCATAGGAGGAACACCATGAGTGTACGTTACCTGTGATTAATACCACTATAGAAGGAACACCATGGATCTGCTTTACCAGGTATTAGTACTACTATAAGAGGAACACCATGAGTCTACGTTACCTGTGATTAGTAATACTATAGGAGGAACACCATGGATCTGCTTTACCAGTGATTAGTAATACTATAGGAGGAACACCATGGATCTGCTTTACCAGTGATTAATACCACTATAGGAGTAACACCATGAGTCTACGTTACCTGTGATTAGTACCACTATAGGAGGAACACCGTGAGTCTACGTTACCTGTGATTAATACCACTCTAGGAGGAACACCATGAGTCTACGTTACCTGTGATTAGTACCACTATAGGAGAAACACCATGAGTCTACGTTACCTGTGAGTAACGCCACTATAGGAGTAACACCATGAGTCTACGTTACCTGTGAGTAATGCCACTATAGGAGGAACACCATGAGTCTACGTTACTTTTGATTAGTAGCACCATAGGAGGAACACCATGAGTGTACGTTACCTGTGATTAATACCACTATAGAAGGAACACCATGGATCTGCTTTACCAGGTATTAGTACTACTATAAGAGGAACATCATGAGTCTACGTTACCTGTGATTAGTAATACTATAGGAGGAACACCATGGATCTGCTTTACCAGTGATTAGTAATACTATAGGAGGAACACCATGGATCTGCTTTACCAGTGATTAGTACCACTATAGGAGTAACACCATGAGTATACGTTACCTGTGATTAGTACCACTATAGGTGGAACACCGTGAGTCTACGTTACCTGTGATTAATACCACTCTAGGAGGAACACCATGAGTCTACGTTACCTGTGATTAGTACCACTATAAGAGGAACACCATGGATCTGCTTTACCAGTGATTAGTGCAATTATGAGGGGCCGGTGACCTGGATTTTGGATCCCTTTTTATATCATGTCAGAAAAGAAGTCATTGTGAACTGGATCCACTGATTATTTTGTATTCATAGTCATTTTTTCATCATCATTCGATTTATATTTTAGTCAGTGGATACATTTTGAAGTTTTAATTATCGTTTCACTTCGTTGTACCTCTTCCTAATAGGGGCAGGGGGCTGCCTGGTCGAGGCGGTAGAGGCGTGCTCGGTTCGCCCGGAAGGACGTAGGTTCGAATCCCCGCCAGGAAGTCATAAAATTTAAGAAATGAGATTTCCACTTCCGGAGGTGCATATGGCCCTGAGGTTCACTCAGCTTACATCAAAAATGAGTACCAGGTTAATTCCTCGGGGCAAAGGCGGCCGGGCGTAGAGCTAACCACTCTACCCCCTCACGTCCCGAGGTTAACAATGGTGGAAGCGTTTTACCTTCCACTCCTCCAAGGGCCTTCAAGGCCTGTACGGAGGTGACTTTGCTTTTGCTTCCCAATAGGGGCCGATGACCTACACGTTAGCCCATTTTAAACAACAATAATAATCATCATCATCATCATGATCAAAACGTGACCCAAACCGCGCGACCAAATTGCTGGGTGTGCGAAAAACAGTTTTCCCGTTCATGCTTTGTTGCTAATGCGGGCAACACTGCTCCCAGTTTTACATTAATATTAATGCGTGTTATAAATATTCTGTGAACAATTTGTCTTCTGTCAGAGACAGTGATTTGTAATATGTAGGTCAGAGTGAATCAGGGCTACAAGAAACTGATTATAACCACAGCATCGAGATGCGAATATTATTCTGACCTCTAAGACTATATTTTATTTTGTCCAGCTGGCTCAGTGTCTTGAGAACAGTTGATGAAGTAACTGATAAATAAAAAGAGGGTTGTTAAATGACAGTGAAAAATCTTCTCGTCGGTTAACTAACTGAAACGAATTGCTACTAATCAGAGGCTGTCGTGGGCATGTGGCAATAACGTTGTGCACAGAAAAATTATTCCTGCACTGTTATTCTTTCATTTGTTAGCAACTTTGTATACAAATGAGCGCGCTGTGGAACTGATCCACGAACGGCCTGAGCTGGCACAATTTGTCATTAAGAAAAAAATCCACAGTTCTAGCTACGAATTTTAGATAAATGAAAAATGAAATGACGCATGGCTTTTAGTGCCGGGAGTGTCCGAGGACATGTTCGACTCGCCATGTGCAGGTCTTTCGATTTGACGCCCGTAAGATAGATAAAATGTAACAAAGTATGAGAATATATTCTTTATTTATTCCTAAAAAATACAGTCCTTCATTGGTTAATTTCTATGGCTCGGGGGCTGAGTGTTTGTGCTGTCCCCAACATCCCTACAACTCACATACCACACGGAACACTATCCTCCACCACAATAACACGGAGTTACCTACACATGGGAGATGCCGCCCACCCTCATCGGAGGGTGTGCCTTACAAGGGCTGCATCCGGTTAGAAATAGCCACACGAAATTAAAAAAAAAACCTGCGTCATATATTAGTATGGTAAGAAACGTTTTATTCTCGGTGAGAAATTGTTGCATTGTCATCGAGATATTGGATTGTATTTGGAGACGTAGAACTTGACTCATGACTCATGTTAAGGGATATTGAGCTTGATTGTTGTTAGATCATGTTTGTTGTGGTATCCATTTAATTAATTGCCGTACGCCTGTGTCTGCTCGGTATCTATATGGTAACACTGAGACAGAGAATGCCTTTGACCTTGCCTGTCACTCGTGGTTGAGCCAGATCATTATGCATTCCTGAATTATAATCATACTTGACGGCGAAGGAAATACACAAAATGCGCTCAAAAAGATTCTTTTTCTGACCAAGTAATGGCGAACTTAATGTTTAATAAATTATAAACACAAATTATGTTTTTATTTTTTTACATTTGGCGATATAAATATTTCTGTTCGACGCATCTAATACACTTTTTTCAGGATAGGGGAGACATAGCCAACCATCAAAAGTTACTTCTATTCTTTATCTATAAAAATATGACATCATTTGTTTCTGCTTCTACTACTACTACTACTACTACTACTACTACTACTACTACTACTAAATCTTCAGTTGCAGTAGATTTTAAGAGAGGCTGGAGTACCGCAATTTTACCACGAAAAGGACTCCTTTAACGGGCCAGTAATTTGTAATGATGCGAATGTCTTGTAGGCAAACACACCTTAAAATGTATCAAGGTTTCTCCATGTAAGAAAGAAAGAAATAAAACCAAACAATCAATGAAAAATCCATAGTTCTAGCCCTTCAGCCAAGCAACTCAATATTGAAAACATCCTAGGGATATGAGCTACAAATTTTAGGTAAATAAAAAATATAGTCAAGTATGAGAATATATTCTTTTTTTATTCCTAAAACGTGCAGTCCTTTTCTTAATCATCGTTATCCGGGCGATTAGTTTAGCAGTTTACCTTTTCCTACCACTAGGAGCGCTAATATGACTCAGTGCATTGTTTCACTTAAGCACCAGTACGAGCGCTAATGTGAGTCAATGCAGCGTTTTACTCAAGCCTTTACAACTACATTCTGTGTGGACATTTTTCAAAAGATAAAAAAAAAAAAAGCCTGAGGATATAGAACCAAGGATTACATTACAGAAATAATTATATAATTAAGTTGAATTGCTTTGGATTTGAATAAACAGAAAACGAGTGAAGGAACAAGCGATTTGATGCTGTTCCCCGGAACTGCATTTAGGCCGGAAGCGATTTTCGAATTTTTTTAAAAGTTTGATAGAGCTATCCAACACTCAAAATTTTAAACCTTTCAGAGCCCTTTAGCCCTTCAACTTTCGACACAATTGAGGAAATTCCTTACTTTTACGTTTTTTTTTTGGTAGTAGGCCTATGCGAACCCCTAATTTATTTGCTAAGAAACCTTTTCAATATTCGAAAAACCAATATTTGGCGATATCTGGTAGAAGATCCGGGAGCTTGGCGAATTTTAGTTTCGTTCGTATTTTCATGGACGACAAAAAAAATGTCGTATGGCTTTTAGTGCCGGGATATCCCAGGACGGGTTCGGCTCACCAGGTGCAGGTCTTTCTATTTGACTCCCGTAGGTGACCTGCGCGTCGTAATGAGGATGAAAATGATGATGAAGACAACACATACAGCCAGCCCCCGTGCCATTGGAATTAACCAATTGAGGTTAAAATCCCCGACTTGGCCGGGAATCGAACCCGTGACCCTCTGAACTGAAGGCCAGTACGCTAACCGTTCAGCCAACGATTCGGACTCATGGACGACAGATTGTGGTACTGCCACCGTCTGCTCCAGGAAAGGACTTACAGTCTAGAACAGATGTCTTCCAGCATTGCGGAACTACTGTCCATATTTTACATACGTGCATACTTCACAACCAGTTTTATTCCGTAATGACAAGAATAGAAGCGGACATGGCTGTTTATTTCTTATTAATAAATGCGTATTGTCAGATAAGAGTAAAGCATATCGGACGAAAATGTTAAAGCGTGTATATTTTTATGCTGACGATTAGATCTTACTGTTTGGTAAATGAACACGCGAGATTGATAATGGCATTTTCTGGGACTGCTTAATCATAATGGATGCAATCTCGACCTATCTAGCTATGAGTTCATCCTGACATATTTCGTGTACTCGTATAAGCACGATAAGTGTCTTCCCTGGAAGAGACGGGATCTTCCATTAGGACAACACGAGAGGTTTGTTGTGTGGTATCCGGAAGGTCGAACATGCCAGATATATCGCGAGAGGAAAACTGCTGAACTGCAATTTCAGATGGAATAAACTGTTTTGAGAACTATTGTTTCAACGCACTGATCCGGAACTCGTTTTTCTTTTTTTTTTAACAATTTCTTTTACGTCACTCCGACACAGATAGGTCTTACGGTGACGATGAGATGGGAAAGACCTAGGAGTGGGAAGGAAACGGCCGTCCCCTTAATGAAGGTACATCCCCAGCATTTACCTTGT
Organism: Anabrus simplex; assembly: GCF_040414725.1. NCBI lineage: Eukaryota > Metazoa > Arthropoda > Insecta > Orthoptera > Tettigoniidae > Anabrus > Anabrus simplex. The sequence goes on along the minus strand of NC_090272.1, from coordinate 72,706,079 downwards.
TTGGAAATGGGAAAACCATTTTCAGACCCGCTGACATTGAGGTTCGAACCCACTATCTCCCGGATGCAGGGTCATAGCTGCGCGTCCCTAACCGCATGGCCAACTCGCCCGGTCGAACATATTTTAATCGGCATTTTGTTTTAGTTACTAAATAATCATCAATCAAAGGTAACTAAACGTACAGTAATACAAAGTTTCATGAAGTTCGTACACGGAATCTGTGAAGTATGGTTGCGGATGACATTACACAGGAGAAGGCGTAGCGTGGTAGTGCAGTGCATGCTCCATTTATTTTCTCCCAGCTAAAGATCCCAGTCGGATCTCCGAAGGAACCGAGCGAGTTAGCCGTGCGGTTAGGGGCGCGCAGCTGCGAGGTTGCATTCGTGAGATAGTGGGTTTGAACACGCTGTCGGCAGCCCTGAAGATGATTTTCCGTGGTTTCCTGTTTTAACACCAAGCAAATACTGGATCTGTACCTTAATTAAGGCAACGGCTGCTTCCTTTCTACTCCTAACCCTTTCTCATCCTTGTGTCGCCAAAAATGTGTTAGTGCGAATTAAACCACTAGCAAATACAAGTTACGCTTATTATTATATAGACTTCGTGGCACGGGCGGCAGCGCGTCGGCCTCTCACAGCTGAGTTCTGTACTTCAAATCCCGGTCACCCCATGTGAAATTTGTGCCGGGCAAAGCGGAGGCGGGACAGGATTTCTCCGGATACTTCGGTTTTCTCTGCCATATTTTATTCGAGTGACACTCTCCAATATCATTTCATTTCATCTGTCATTAATTAATCATTGCGCCAGAGGAGTGCGACATTCTGCGACAGCCGGCACAATTCCTATCCTCGCCGCTGGATGGGAGCTCCATTCATTCCATTCCTGACTCGGTCGAATGACTGGAAACTGGAAACATTTTCATTATTATTATTATTGATTTGAAATGGAATTAATGGAGCTAATTACTGCCTGAATTGAATGTATGTGCACATGGTTTCATCCCGAGGGATTTGTACGTTTCAACAATCACAGTAATCACATTCAGTCCTGTGTTTGAAACCAAAGAATGCGAAATGGAGTGCTGCTGCTATATCGATTTTATCGGTTCATTGAGTCATATTCTGCCATGATTAATATCTGAAGCTGTTCCTTGTGGTTCAGGACCTCTAGTGTTCATGTGGGGGCACTCTAAATTGTTACTTAACTTTACTATGCACTAGCACATAGAAACTAGTGTTTAGACAGAGAGGGAATCGAGCTTCTTCGGGAGGAGGAACCTATTATCCAGCCGATGTCTCCTCAATCGACATGCTCTAAGAGCTGGAATTTGGGAATAAGCATGTTCTTGGTTATATGAAAACAATCATGCTAAACTCAGTAATTTTACTAGGTAATTAAGGGCCATTTCAAAACTTCTGTTTAGAGTGCATGGGCGTCCGTAACAGTGGAACGATTCGCGCGCGCGCGATGCGTCTATTGTGAGCCAGACTTTCAGCTATCACCGCGTGATTTCAGTGTTACGATAATTTGTGTTTTGGGTGAGAAATTCTGATTTGAAATGTAGGGAGAAAATGACTTAGTTCAAATCTCACGTAGTAACCAGTAGTCTTACATCAAAAATGGAAGTTTGCGGGGAAAAACACCTACCGAAATTCACAACGCTCTTGTTGAAGTTTTGGGGATAGTGTACTGGATCGAAGCACGGTGTCACGGTGGTCTTCCCGCTTTTCGCGAAGGACGGACAAGTAGTAAGGCAACCCAAAGATTTGACGGCTGGTAACTGTAACAGGTTACACTTCGGCTGTCATTATTGACAATATTTTGCAAGAAGATCGACTCATACATGGGGAGGAATTGGAAATGAAGCAAATGTCTGTCTCTTCGGTGTTTCTGCGAAGTGTTTTGTGGCCAAAGATTCGCCAAAGAAGGTCCAACACTTTCGCAGCTAGAGTCCTCATTCTGCATGATAACGCACGACCAGTACGCAGAGTTTTAGAGAATAATATTCTCCATAACTATTGTGGATGCGACCTCCTTCCCTATCTACCCTGCAGTTCTTCTTATATGAGCCCACCAAGCTTACATTTGTTTCCAAAACTCAAGAAACCACTCTGAGGGAAACGTTTTCAACCAATGAGGAGGCTGCCCAGATTAATCAGACCGATCAACAGAGATGGCGTCTAACGGGAACACAAGACTTACCGAAATGCTGGGTCGCTGTTATTGGGAAGGATGGAGATTACATTGAAGGACTGTAAATGCCATTTAGTAAAATAGAAACAGTTTTTGAACCATAATTTTACATTGTGCACAATTTTTGAAATTACCTTTGTAATTTACCTTGTTAATGTATCAAACCAAACTAAACCGCTGGCGCTACAGAAGTCTCCTTACAATCGAGTTAATATTGCCGCTGATGATTCAACTAAAAATCGCCTTCTTGCTTAAAAAAAAATAGCCACGGAAATAATTATATTTCCTATCTTCGTCCAACAATACCGATGGGACACACACAGCGCCGTTGTTGTTTGATCGGGTATTTTGCTAGTATGACCTATACTTGGTCATTATTGGTGTAAGAGGGTTTAAGAGATTACGGTCTCTTCGAAGAATGAACGTATCGGCAAAGGAAAGCGAAGGCAGATGAAAGGCGTTAAGGTGAAGACTGCACTTCATTAGAATATATCCGTATTAGCACATGGATTGTAAACATTTTTCATTTTCTAATGTATGACCTAGTTCCTCACTGACACGAGAGAGAAATGTACGGTGAGCTTCGCGAGTGCAATATTTCGCTGTCCATCCAGACTGTCTTAACTATTAGAGTCGAATATTTTACAGTAGTCAGTCCGGTTTCTTGGCTGAATGGTCGGTATTGTAGCCTCCGGTTTAGTTGCTAATGGGTTCGATCCCCGGTCGGACCTGGGATTTTCAATGTGTAGGGTTAATTCCTCTAGCTCGGGAACTATGTATTTGTAGTCGTCTAAATACACACCTCATTATCTGCACACAACAGAACACATCACACTACCAACCACCACAGAAACATGCAATATTGAATACATCGCTGTACGTAGAGTTGGCGTCAGGAAGGGCATGCGGCCGTAAAACAGACCAAATCCGCATGAAGTGCCGACCCAAGGGAAATGGCCAGGAAAAAGAAGTGGATATCTTGCAGCGGTATGAGTCCTAAACCTGCATGGGATTGTGTTTCTAACTCTCATATCCCTTTCCTATGTTTCTTGGAACAGCGAACAATTTTTCTGGCTAATGAGGTGCCTCGCGTGTTTTCCCAATCTCCGAAATAACTCGATGATCCCTCAGTGTGTAACTGTTACAATAAATCGGTCAGCTGATTTGTTCCTAACTTAGAACAGTGACATCATGGTAGACACGTTACCTGAATGGCTGGGCGTGCACTTCCTTGTGAGGGCGTGACACACTGTGGCTTCTGACGTCATGTCTGCTACATGACTTCGAAGGCGAGCGGTGGAAACTGATAAACGCTATTTGTTTAACGTTCCGTCGGTTGCTGTAGATTTTAAGGGACGGTGGGGTGTGGGAATTTTTTTTACACGGAAATTCATTAATGTACTTGGAGCTAACTTTGAACCTACTACATTAGGAACAGAAAGACGAGTAAGCGACTGTGCCCCTCAAGTTGGCCTGTATTTTGGCAATACTTGTTATGACGTATTCTGAAAAAACATGACACAACAGCCCTAATGGACTTACGAAACGACCGGTGTTCATCCCGAAGACCTCCAGATTGTGGTCAGCGCGGTGAATTGCCGTGGACATTTTTGGCTTTCTAGACCGGGACCGCTATCGTACCGTCAATTGCTCCTCGCTTATTTTCAAGCTGTCTGAGTGGACATTGAATCAGCCCTTAGATTCAGGTAAAAGGAATCTCTGGCCTGGTCGGGAATCGAACCCGAGACTTCTAATTAGGAGGCAGGCTCCCTGCTCCGAGACCGCGGGGCCACCGTGTTTAAGATACATAATGCATACAAATGACCAACTGCTGATCTAGAAAACATATTTTATAAATTGTATGATACGCCATAATGAGCCTCCGTGGCTCAGGCGGCATTTCTCCTCTGGGTTCCGTGATTCAAATCCCGGGCACTCCATGTGAGATTTGTGCTGGACAAAGTGAAGGCGGGACAGGTTTTTCTCCGGGTACTCCTGTTTTCCCTCTTTATCTTTCATTCTAGCAACACACTCCAGCATCATATCATTTCATCTGTCACTCATTAATCACTGCCCCAGAAGAGTGCGACAGGCTTCGGCAGCCGGCACGATTCCTGTCCTCCCCGCTAGATGGGGCTTCATTCATTCCTGACTGGAAACAGGCTGTAGATTTGCATATGCTACCCCACAAAGAGTCCACAAATAAAAATTTGGCATCCACGTTTTATTACTGAGAGCATCTGTGGCTCAGGCGGCAGCGCGCCGACCTCGCATTGCTGGGTTCCGTGGTTCAAATCTCGGTCACTCCATGTGAAATTTGTCCCGGACAAAGCGGAAGCGAGATAGGTTTTTCTCCGGGTACTCCGGTTTCTCCTCATTCCAGTGACACTCTCCAGTGATATTTCATTTCATCTGTCATTCATTTATCATTCCCCCAGAGGAGTGCGACAGACTTTTAGGGGCCGATGACCTAGATGTCAGGCCCCTTTAAACAACTAGCATCATCAAGCAAGAGCAAGGATGCGACAGGCTTCGGCAGCCGGCACAATTCCTATCATCACCGCTAGATGGAATCTTCATTCATTCCATTTCCTGGCCCAGTCAAATCACTGGAAATAGACTGAGGATTGTTTCGTTGAATTACTGATACAACCAGTCGCACATGAGCAATTGCGAAAATTCGGATTTCAGTCATATCGTGAAGTACGATATAACGTTATAGTCCTTTGGCTTCCGTTTAAATATGGATGGCACATGTTGTTTTCCAAATCGTTTATGGTGCATTTTTCAGACCTTTATTATTTCTGTGGATCAGTGGTAGAGTGCTGGCCACTGGATTCCAAGATTGCAGGTTCAGACCCGGCGGAGGTACTCAGATTGTTTTAAGGGCTGAAAAAGCTATTTCGGTTCACTGTGTCGTCCGAAGTCGGCATGTAAAAGAGTCTGCTGACACATTTGATGTTAATTAATTAATTAATTAATTAAAACTGAGCCATAGATCGCGCGAAATTGATCCGTTTATCTGCCATCTGGGAGAGTAAAACGGAACGTCGAAATTGACACGCAGGCAAGCAGGCAACCCACATGGCGTAAAATTGAAACGAGCAAGTGGCCGCGCGGTTTCGGTCACATAGCTATAACTTGCATTCGGGAGATAATTGGTTCGGAACCCACTTTCCACAATCCTAAAATAGCTTTCCGTGGTTTCCCATTTTCACGCTAGAACATGCTAGGGCTGTACTGTAATTCGTTTCCACTCCTAGCCCTTTCCTATCCAGTCGTCGCCATAAGACCTATCTATGTCGTGCGATGTAAAGCAAATTTTAATAATAATAATGTACCTGATTGTTGTGACCTGCGATTATTATTATTATTATTATTATTATTATTATTATTATTATTATTATTATTATTATTATTATTATTGTTATTAATTATGACCGTGCGAGTTGGCCGTGCGGCTAGGATCGCGAAGCTGTGAACTTTCACCGTCGGCAACCCTGAAGATGATTTTCCGTGGTTCCTCATTTTCACATCAGGCAAATGCTGGGACTGTACCTTAATTAAGGCCATGACCGCCATCTTTCCAACCAATCCCTTTTTCACCCATCAGTACCTGGCGCATTGGCTGTGCGGTTAGAGGCGCGCTGCTGTGAGCTTGCATCCGGGAGATAGTGAGTTCGAATCCCACTGTCGGCATCCCTGAAATTGGTTTTCCGTGGTTGCCCATTTTCACACCAGGCAAATGATGGGGCTGTACCATAATTAATTCCACGGCCGCTTCCTTCCCGCTTAATCCGTCACCGAAAATGTTTGATGTGTTAGCGCAACGTTAAACAACTAGGAAAAACATTATTATTATTATTATTATTATTATTATTATTATTATTATTATTATTACTCGCATTCGAGCAACGCCACAGTAGTACCGCGCCTTAACTTGTTCCTGGCAGGCTACTGGGTGCGGTTAACATTCATTCAAAGGACTGGTAAGGAAAATGAGAATGGTATAATGTTGGGAATCGAACGTGGGATTACTGGGCAAGAAGTCACCACAATGCTGGCCTTCAGGATATAAAAATGAATCTCGTAATGTGGACACTTTTAAAGTATCACCGCCCTCCTCCTCCTCCTCCTCCTCCTCCTTCCTACTGCAGTAAATGGAATTTTTATTACTGCCTCTCCGTGTTCCCCGCTACTGGATAAATCACAGTTAGAATAATGTAGCCTCGCCTACAATTCTAAACCAGTTGCGCACCAGATGAGGTCTTCAAGATACTGTCCGTCGCTCTGTAGTTTCACAAATTACTACTATCTCATGCGGACCTCCGTGCCGCAGTATAGTGAGCGATAGTTATCAGTAAGCCGTACATCAGATACTATAAAGAAATAGGCGTGGTAGCTAAGTTCATAAAATAATAGCATCCACTCATTGTCTCATCAGTGAATTTATTTTATTTTATTTGTTTTATTATAACCTTTAAATTTTATTGTTTGTCGAACACAGGATATCAGTTCACCCCTTCTGCATAAAATACTGCGAACAGGTAGACCAGATTACCTCAGAATAGATTTCAACTACCCCCCGGTAGATCGCCTTTAAGGTAATTAATGCAGTCTTTGCTGTCCATCCCCACTCATCACTGCAGTACGTATAACAACTCATTTGTACCGGCGACCACACGTTCCTGGAATTTTTTTTTCTATTGCCTTTACGTCGCACTGACACAGATAGGTCTTATGGCTACTCCCTGGAATTCTATCCCGGCTGAAATTAGGGACATAGACCTACTGTAAGCAACCCAAAGCAAGTAGCTCAATATGATAATAGTGGAAACTAGTGCGGGAAAATGACGACGCTGCTTCTGCGTGCCACCTAGCGGTTCAAGGAGATAACTACACTTTCTACTGCAATCAGCTTGTATTAGAAGTGTCACATTGGTAATTCAGATAGGTTTGTGCTTCTTTTGTATCACTATTTTACTGAGCGAATGCCCGTGTGTGCTGTGAGCTTGCATTTGGGAGGTAGTGGGTTCGAACCCCACTGTCGGCTGTCCTGAAAATGGTTTTCGGTGGTTTCCCATTTTCACACGAGGTAAATGCTGGGGTTGTACCTTAAATAAGGCCACGGCCACTTCCTTCCCACTCCTAGGCCTTTGCTGTACTATCGTCGCCATAAAACCTATGTGTGTCGGTACACCGTAAAACAAATTGTTTGGAAATGGCAGGAAGAAGAGTTATTTGTGCTATGTACGGGTGTTTTATTTACAGAAGATAAACTGATCGCGAGTCATTTGACAGATTATAAAAACAAAGTGCTGTGAGCATACCTGTTATTGTTTACATACCTGTATTTTTTTCTATTTGTGGGAACGTGTCTTCTTTAAAACATTGCTATGATTAAACCTATGCATTTAATCGATTTTCAGGTGAACTTATTGGGTTGTGAAGGACATAAAGGCATATTTAAATGAAGGTTTGACGACCAAAGGATCAGAACATTTAAATAAAGGCTGTGTAGTGTGTTCGGACCACTTGACAAGTTTTCAGAAACCAAGAGAGAGAGAGAGAGAGAGAGAGAGAGAGAGAGAGAGAGAGAGAGAGAGAGAGTGCGCGTGTGCGTGTGTGTAGTTTCTTGTGGTATTTTTGCACTGAAATTATCGTGGTCAAAATGAAACAATGATTATGCTTTCCATTATATGGTAACAAGGGTTATCACACAGGACTACATTGAAAATATTTTTTCGATCATTAGGTCAAAGGAGGTGACAATGTAACCCCTGCTGCAACAAAAATTCGCATTGGCATAAGAGGTGTAATGGTAAATCAATTGCTCTCTGCTTCTGATGACGGTAATTGTGAATCTGATGTTGCAAACTTTCTATTGACTCTGAACGATGTGACGAAGTGCAATTTTGAAGATTATGTCGCTAAACAGTGTGAGTCAATTGATCGGGAAAATGATTATGACTATGATGCAATACAGGAACATGCAGACCATTATGTCATGGGCTGGGCATGTAGCAGGTTTCCCCATGCTGAGTGTAGGGATATATTGTCATCTTATGATAATTGTTGTAACCAAGGTTGAAGTTTACAAAACACAACTTTTATTGCTTCACTTTATGATATTTACACAAATAACTGAAATTTATTTTGAAGCAAAAAGGAATATTGAATCTTGAGAAAAGTCTGTCTTTATACAATATGTACAGGTTTACAGTCTTTATATACACTTCTATCTTGAAACGATAGTCTTTGTGAATTGACACGTTGATAGTCGAGAACTATCTGGCACACTAACATAAATGTCTTTGAGAGTCCTTGTTTGTGGAAGTGCCTGAATTCCTAATAAGCAAGTTCAATTGATTGAAGAAATTCCACCTAGCGAAACTAAGGGAGCTTGCGTAAATTAGGGAATGAAAATGGCTTGTGAAAGAATTACGGAGCATAGGCAGCGGAAACAGGTAAGGGAACGGTGACCAGAGGTGAAACCTCGTACTGCCAGAAATTCAGTCCACCTGGTCGAAGCACATTTTCAAGAGGAGTAGCCTCCGTGCTCGACGTAGGGTGTATTCTGGAGCTGGACACCGGGGCAAGTCGGCGAGTAAGCAGGCAGGGAGCTCCTATTTATAGTACACTCGATGGTCAGGCACGCGCACTGAGGGCTGCGCGTCGAAGCTAGCAGAATGATACACAGGCGCGCGTTCAGCTGGCTGGCGGAGCGAGAAAGGGAGCGCCGGACACACAACAATAATGATTATAGCATTGGAAATTTGAACATTCTAATGGAGAAGTATGATATATTTAAAATGATGTTTCCAAATATCTGTGCCGAAAATTTGTCTGCGAAATATCAGGAACATTTGAAAATATTTTTTTGCTGGAAAGCACACATGGAATTACAAGCAAATTAACCCTCTACTGCATACTACTTTTCACCTGTATAAATGGATAAATATTGTAGACAGAGGTAGTTTTAAGGCACACCTTCAGCTGTACAGTACAATGTACAATGAAACACATGCCTTGTTTTTTTTTTTGTTTTTTTGTTTTGTTTTTTACGTAACATAAGACAAAACAGCCCAACAACCAAAGACACTCCTTCCACCCCATCAACATCCACAAATAACTTTTCACCTGTACCACGCGTACCACCCACCGTTTATTTTACGTGGGCCCTCCCCATCACATTACCACAGGCTTCAGGAGTACCTCTGGCTCAACCTCGAAGACATTACCGACCTACGGTCGTGCAAGTTGTACTTGCGCCTTGCAGTACGTACCCATGGCCAGTAGGTAGTAATGTTCGGTCTTTGAATGTTAAAAGCTTAGCGTAAAATCGTGAAAAATCGTATATATATTCCACTATGGCAATCCACATCACATACGAGTGTTAAGCTATTAGCCCCAGTTAAGAATTGCTGGTACATCTAAAACACTGGACGTACGGTACTGTATGTTGAACATTAAAGCTTGAAATTTTCTTCATCAAACGAAAACGAAAAATAATTCATGCAGTAGAGGGTAAACTGACTGTGTCGTTATCAGTGAATGTACGAAAGGTATATATGAGTTGTATACAATTACTGACTGACGAGTATTTCAAAGTTCTTATTAACCAAGGACCAAGGGGGATGTTTTCATTCCCCTTCCCGAAGGGAAGGGGCGGGCCACCTAGAAGGTTACGCCTTCTCTCTGGCCAGGAGATTTGGCGGGGTTCGGGGATTTGTAGAGGTTTGATGATAAAAGGAAGGAGCTTTGGGTTTGTTGAAGTGAGGGATTGGCCTCTTGGCTAAGGTGCAGTATCCGTTCTTTTGCTTTTTATTGATTTCTTTGAGGTTACATACATTGTTTGGAATTATTTTAGGTTTACATACATTGATTGGTTACAGAGATAGACTTAAATTCTAATGAGGTTGCGATTGTTTGGGATGAATAGTGGTATGATTTGATGGTAGAAGGAGGTGATGTTTGTTAGGGAGGTTAGGAGTAGTAGAAGGAGCTGGGAGTTGTTGTGTGAGTTGGTAGGGGGAGCTAGACGGGTATGGTTCTGGGAAGGGTTGCGATTGGAGTGGGTGGGTTTTTGCGGAGGGGAGCGTGATGGTTCCACCCGATGGTGCTTCCCGAAGAGCTGGATTCCATTTTCGGTCAGGCGGTGGGTTTCTTCGGGGAGCTGGAGTTGAACTCTTATCATGTAGGTGGGTCCTGTTGCGTTGTAGATTCTGCTTACTTTCTTCGGTTGTAGTCCTGCGCGTTGAAGTTCTTGGTTTATTAGTTCCGGTGGGATGGCTGGATTCACTCCTCTGATGACACAGCTGGTATGAAGTTCTGGAGCTGGTGGATGCTGGGTTGTTCTATTGGGCTCGGACTCGGACTCGGGAGCTGGTGGCGGTGACGGTGACCTTTCTGTGTCCATGGTGGTGTTGTGGGCTGCTTCTTCTGTCGTCGGTTGGGTTGGGTTGGATAGGGAAACGGGGGACATCATAATAGGGGAGGAGTGGGTCATGGTGGTAGTGGTTGTAGGGGTGTAGGGAGAGCTGCGGGCAGGAGTAGTGGCCATGGTGGTGGTGATAGTAGTGACTAGGGTAGTGAGGGGATGGGTTGTTGGCTGGGGTGGTGGGATGTATGGGGGTGTCCTTATTGGAGGTGGCCGGCAAGGTGGCTTGGTTCCCGGGTCCGGTCCGAACTCGTTTTCCAGTTGGGGTGGGCAGGGCTCGGCGTAGTGTGGCTTGGCGTTGATGAAAATTCCGTATCTTATTGCAGTCTGGACCGCTCGTTCTGAAGAGAGTTGGAGGAGTACCCGGTCAGTTGGCATGAAGTTCTGATGTATTCTCCGGAGGTTAATAATCGGGATTCCTTCATTTTTTCAGGTATCTGAAAAGAACATCGTCTGTGTAGGCAAGATCTACGCCTGGTAGGATGCAGTTGGGCATGGTGGTGGGAGGCCGACTTCCAGTTTGGTGTCTAGGCCTTGATTATGCTTTGTTGTCACGGCTAGGGTTCGAAGTGGAGACTGGAGTGTACCCTAGCCGTAGTAAAAACTGGCATAGATCGTATTCCGAGTTTGGAAGAGCGATGGAGGTGCATGTGATTTGCTCTTAGAGATGTTATCAGACTATAGTCGTAACATGACGAACGAATGCTTTAATTAATAATACGTTAATTTGTTTTATTCTTATCACTGGCCCTTTCATCTCAACATCCACCTACTTCTTTCCCTATATTATGTTACAAGAACGACGCAAACGTCTTAAAATCTGCATTTCGTTAGATTTTCGAAGTCGAAATAATTATGTAGTGTTTTAATAGTTGGTTGTGTTAGTGCTCTACTCGAGCCGCTAGGTGACAGCACGATGCGCTATTGTCGCTCTTCTTTGCAGTAAGTGAGGACAGTTCCATAATTATAATGTTAAGCTATTTGCCTAAAGTTATTAGGAAGAAAGAAATTGCTGGAAATTGTGCCTCCATTGAGATTAATGACAATAAGAAGCATCCTCAAAAGTTAGATTTTTGAATAAATATTATGCAAATGTAAGGTTGGTAACATTATAGTTTAAATTGTTCAAGATTTCGTTTTTAGTCATAGTAAATACTGTACACTCACTAATAATCTCGCTATTAATGTTTATTTTTACGGTAATGTAAATTCATTTAAATGACATTTTATGTTAATTTTAGATTATACTGGTTAGGTGTCGCAGCAATAGCTGCGAACGAAGACTAAGAGAGAAACTTATGACAAACGAAGCGTGAAAAAATTAACGGAAAATATACTGAACTCGGGCAGGCCATTTATTTGCCTTTAAACTTACTTTTTCGTTGTGACTATACATACGGAATTTTTTAACCTTGGCAATTTATAGAATTTTCTCAATGAATTATGTCAGTCTTCTTCTTCTCAATCTGTTTATCCTCCAGGTTCGGTTGTTCCCTCGGACTCAGCGAGGGATCCCACCTCTACCGCCTCAAGGGCAGTGTCCTGGAGCTTCAGACTTTGGGTCGGGGATACAACTGGGGAAAATGACCAGTACCTCACCCAGGCGGCCTCACCTGCTATGCTGAACAGGGGCCTTGTGCAGGGATGGGAAGATTGGATGGGATAGGCAAGGAAGAGGGAAGGAAGCGGCCGTGGCCTTAAGTTGGGTACCATCCCGGCATTTGCCTGGAGGAGAAGTGGGAAACCACGGAAAACCACTTCCAGGATGGCTGAGGAGGGAATCGAACCCACCTCTACTCAGTTGACCTCCCGAGGCTGAGTGGACCCCGTTCCAGCTCTCGTACCACATTTCAAATTTCGTGGCAGAGCCGGGAATCGAACCCGGACCTCCGGGGGTGGCAGCTAATCACGCTAACCACTACACCACAGAGGCGGACATTATGTCAGTCATTATGCATTACCCCAGAGGATTGCGGCATCCGGGACAATTCCTTTCCTCGCCGCTTTATTCATACCCTTCCTGATTCGGTCCAATGACTGGAAAGAGGCTGTAGATTTTAATTTTCAATTCTCTTCACAAGTCTCGAGTTTTCAGTAGGCAGTAAATCTGGAATGTTCGTATGAATCATCCCCCCGAATCTTACAAGAGTAATAACCTAATCCTGGAATGTGGTTACGGTTAGCAGAGACGGGTGCAAAGGACTTTGTACTATTATTCTGCATTATATGGTTCATGAACTCATTATCATGTAGCGTCATACCTTTAAGTACGTCGTTTACTTGAGGTTGTGGAAAATAAACCGTACACGAATTAAAATGTCAATTTACCATGTCGTACTTGGCAGTGCATACAAATTTCATTTAATAACCCTACAATGAATAATTAAATATAAGTTTCATAATAAGTGACTTGTGCCGTCTGCGGAATTCTTCATCTTCCTTCACCGAACCTAAGATCACCCTGAGAATTCTCCTCTCTCTGACTTGTAAATTCTCCATCAGACCTGTTCGGTTCAATGAAACACACTCCGTAGCATGCAGAGCTTCTGGTTGTATGAGTGACGTGTAGTGCTTCAGTTTCAGGTTGCTTGAATACACTGAGATGGATTCCATTCTTTCTCGCTTATTAGAACCAGCACGTAGTAACAACTAACATTCTGGCATTCTGGTGATAACTTGATTTTACAGAGCCATCTATCGGTCTAACATAGAAAGATCTGCCTAGACAACTTTCACAAAGCCATCTACCGGCGAAGACAGTGAACTGCAATGACCTAATCATCGTATTATTAATGACTATTTTACGCAAATAAAGGTCTTAATGAAATAAATATTTTTTTTAGTGTTCCTGAGATGAAGACCTTTCTTGTGATGTATAATACGTAGGCATTAGTATTGCAGTATTCTCACAATATTGCGCTACACGTTTTATTTTATGCAGGTGTATAATTATATGGTTTGACATTTTACAGGCTTCATAACCTGAGCCAACCTCATGTATGCTAGTTCCATTTTTTCGCTCTTGTTTTGTTGGCGTCCTTGTCTAGTCCGTTAACTTGAATTTGTCAACTTTGTCGATTTTTTCGTCTTCCATTCCTATTTTTTTAGATGCTTTCATGATCTTGGTCACGAATTTGGTTTTTTCAACATATATTTGAAGTGTAACTTTCCTCGCGACTTCTTGCAGAAGGTTGAGATTTTCTGATGTTGTCTCTGTTCTGCCATAGAAGACTGCGATGTCGTCAGCGATTATTATTATTATTATTATTATTATTATTAAGAGCCTCCGTGGCTCAGACGGCAGCGCGTCGGCCTCTCACTGCTGGATACCGTGGTTCAAATCCGGGTCACTCCATGTGAGATTTGTGCTGGACAAAGCGGAGGCGGGAGAGGTTTTTCTCCGGGTACTCCGGTTTTCCCTGTTATCTTTCATTCCAGCAACACTCTCCATTATCATTTCATAGCATTTATCAGTCATTCATAAAATCACTTTGGGAGTGGCGACCCTGTTGTAATAATAGCCTATATATGGTTCATTCATTTTATCCCTGACCCGGTCAAAGACGGGAAAACAAGCTCTATGTTTTCATTTTCATATTATTATTATTATTATTATTATTATTATTATTATTATTATTGGTTCGAATGGGCCTACTTTAGATCACGCTTTTTCAAATGTTGGCCAGTTTCCTCATATTTTCTGCCGGTGTAACTCCTTTCTTTCATCTGCCCAGGGGAACCTTTGTTCCGGGGGTTTCCTGAAATCCATGGACTTCTTTCAGCGTACGTTGTACAGACCGTCTATCTTGAGATCTGATATTCCCAGTTCTTTAACATCCTTCTCAGCTCCTGTCAGCCAAATGGTGCGAATCTTCTTGTTCTGCCAGAAGATGAATAGGTGATTGATGTTTGGGAGGCAGTCTGACTATATGGCCATAGAAAGCTACTCTCATTTTCTTGGCACAATCAGAGAGCCCCTCTATATGTTCGTAGAGTTCGGAATTGTGCCGTCTACGGACTTCTTTATCTTCCTTTACCGAACCTAAGATCATCCTGAGAATTCTCCTCTCTCTGACTTGCAAATTCTCCACCAGACCTCTTCAGTTCAATCAAAGACACTCCATGGCATGCAGAGCTAACGTGTAGTGATGGTCAGCGTTGATGCCATCGGTTCAGAGGGTCCCGGGTTCGATCCCCGACCGGATCGGGGATTTTACTCGCGTCTGATTAATTCTTCTGGCTTGGGGATTGGGTGTTTGTGTTTATCCCAACACTCCTCTTCATATTCAGACAACACACTACACTACCAATCACGCTATAGAGATTACATCCCTCCACGTAGGACTCATCGTAAAACAGGGCCACAAGGTGTGGGAAAAGCGGCAGAATATTATTATTATTATTTTTTTTTTTTTTTGCTAGGGGCTTTACGTCGCACCGACACAGATAGGTCTTATGGCGACGATGGGATAGGAAAGGCCTACGAGTTGGAAGGAAGCGGCCGTGGCCTTAATTAAGGTACAGCCCCAGCATTTGCCTGGTGTGAAAATGGGAAACCACGGAAAACCATCTTCAGGGCTGCCGATAGTGGGATTCGAACCTACTATCTCCCGGATGCAAGCTCACAGCCGCGCGCCTCTACACGCACGGCCAACTCGCCCGGTATTATTATTATTATTATTATTACTAATAATAATATTAATATTATTATTAAATGAAACGGCGTAAGGCTTTTGGTGCCGGGAGTGTCCGAGGACAAGTTCGGCTCGCCAGATACAGGTCTTCTGAGTTGACGCCCGTAGGCTACCTGCGCGTCGTGATGAGGATGAAATGATGATGAAGATGACAAATACATCCGATCCCATGCTGGCGGAATTAACCGATTATGGTTAAAATTCCCGACCCTGCCGGGAATCGAACCCAGGTCTCCTGTGACCAAAAGCCAGCACGCTAACCATTTAGCCATGGAGCCGGACATTATTATTATTATTATTATTGTTATTATTATTATTATTATTATTATTATTATTATTATTATTATTATTATTATTATTATTATTATTATTATTATATCAGTTTCTGTTCTGCACTGTCCCTTTTAACTTAGGTCAATCTATCCTGCTGAGGAACTTTATTGTTTAATATAGGAAACAATAATTTGAGACAGTACAACGTGACATAAATGTAATTACTCTGGGGTTAGATGGGCGTGATTGCATTGAACGTAAGGTTTTGTATCTTCTCTCCGTTCTCTTATATAACAAGAGATACCAATCTTTAATTTCAGGTTGTCCTCTGAGCTTTATATGAAGAGGCGAGAGATTAAATAAGGTCCAATTAGGATGTACAGTGAATGAGATGCGATAAGGTTTTAGCAGAACCATAGTGAGACGGTTGGTTTCTAGGTCTGTACTTCATTCCAGCTGTTATCCTACCATCGTCTCGTTTCATCTGTCTCTACGTGGCAAGCTTGCAGTTTGCAATATGAATAGAGTCATTAAAAATTCGTTTCTGTTTTACATGCCCATAAAGAAGTTATCAGATGGATTTCAGGTACACAGCATTAGAATGAATTTCATCTCATTTATATTTTTAGACTGAAGCTTCAGTAGGAAGGATTTATTCGAGCATAAAGGCCTTAGAATTACGGCATCTTGAAAGTGTGATGATGAACCATCGCGTGCTCCATCGCTTGGGTTTAGTTTGTAGATTATTTAGGTAGGAGCTGACCTGTTTTTTAATGTCTCCTGATTGAACCACGGTTTAGTTAGCTGCCATTGAAGTGTGAGACACACTTGTGTTCCAATTCGATGGATTGCATTACCGCAAAACTTACTGTTTTCATTACTGCAAAATTGCACATATCTTTACCGCAAAATCACAACGACAAATATAAAGTGTACAACTGCTTACCTTACCTGGCGGCGCAGCACACTGCTTGCCCCAGTGAAACACTTGTCCCAGAGTGGGATAGGCTGGAACCGATGTGCACTTCGTTTTTACGTACTCCAGTAACGGTAATTCACCAGGTTGATATTTGGCACACAGTTTATTAGCAACGGTCACGTCTATTTATTTTTCTGTTATAATGCACTGTGTTAATGCACAGATAAGTTTCACTTTGCAGTTGCTTTAAAGCTTCCGCACCGGGCGAGTTGGCCGTGCGGTTAGGGGCGTGGCTGTGAGTTTGCATCCAGGAGATAGTGGGTTCGAATCCCACTGTCGGCAGCTCTGAAGATGGTTTTCCGTAGTTTCCGATGTTCACACCAAGCAAATGCTGGGGCCGCTTCCTTCCAACTCCTAGGCCCTTCCTATCCCATCGTCGTCATAAGACCTATCTGTGTCGGTGCGAGTAAAGTCACTAGCAAAAAGGCAAAGCTTCCATAAACTTGGGGGTAGAAGGATGAGATTTGTAAACTTGTTGCTTTAAGGCCCGGTTGTATAAAACATTTGATCTGAGTTTAACGAGGGAAAATGGCTGCCAGCCAAGTTGAACTTCGATTTTCCGTTGTATAAACGCTAATCTAAGATCATCTCGTCTCGATCTAAGTTCAGATTTGACTGCCGAATATTCGTCGGTTAATCTCCTTGAACCTAGATCATTATCATTCATATTAAACATTCAACTAGACCTGAAGACTTGAGAAGTGTTTCCTTGTATCGTATCTGCGTAAGAATACCGTACCTTAATAATATCGAGGTGAGTTATAAATATCTTGAATGCTAGTAGTTAAACAATATTGCTAAAGATCGCTCGATTCTTTCAGAAGTGAGGTTATGTGAATATCATATAAACAATAGCCTACTGCAATACCAACACGTTGTTGTTACTTAGTTTTATGATAGTGCTTCAATAATTATTTTAAATTATGTTTCAAGTTTACAAAACTAAGCAATTGTGTAATATATATATATATACATTTTCTTTAGCACGGATGTCAGATTATTCCGACTTTTCGTCTGATGAAAAAGAGTTGATTTTACGACGTGCTCCTCGCGTCTTTCGGCACAGACAGAATCCGATGATTGAAATGTGTGATCGAATGTTCAAAATGAGACTTTGTTTATCGAAAGATGTTGAGGAACGACTGGAACTAAAGTTAAGGGACACACTACAAAAACCTACTCAAAGAAATTATCCCCTGTCACCCATGTGTATGTTACCAATAACTCTTAGGTTTTATGCTACAGGAAGTTTTCAAATGGTTGTTGGAGATCTCTCTAACATTGACAAGTCAACGGCTTTCTGTTTTAACTTTGATGTCACCATATTTTCTATTATATCTTTGCACCTTGAGAGTACAATATCCACCAGATCGTCCTTTTCTTTCGGTGTGAAATTCGCAGAACGCTCCTTTGAAGTTCCTTCCATGTTTACTTCGCGAGATTACAATATTATCTTCTTCTCCTTCTTCGACCGTCACGGCAATTTCGTATTTCATTTGTTGACAGTCACGGCCAGGTCAATTCCACCATTTAAGTATTATCCAACGGGTCGAGCTATTTCGTATTTCATTTGTTTTGCGGTGTTGCCACGTCCACTTTTTTGAACTCCGAATACATTTGAACTACACATGTGTAAACCAAGATCAGTTTTATACAACGCGATAAAGTGATAATCTCAGTTCATTTTCCGAACTAAGTTCTTATTGATCTCCAGTCAGATGTCTTTATACAACCGGGCCTAAATGTCGATGAAACGACTCCGCGCCATTTGTAGTTCTGATTTCATCTGTTGGTATACTGGCTCATACATTAGAGGGTAAATTTAGCATCTTCACTATCATCGTTTTCAAGTACATTGTCTAAAGTATTTTATAACTGATTGTGATTTTAAGCAATATCATTCAAATCTACGAACTGTGCTTGGAGGTAGACATCTTTTGCGGCAATGAAAATGTATTTTCTGGTGTGATAAAATTATTATTTTTTGCTAAATTTCATCTACGTTTTTGAGCATTATCCAGCCTTCCAATTTACTAACATATTACCGAGCGAGTTGGTAATGCGGTTAGAGTCGCGCAGCAGTTAGCTTACTTTCGGAAGATAGTGGGTTCGAATTCCGCCGGTGGCAGCCCTGAACATAGATATCCTTGGTTTCCAGTTGTCATACAGGGAAAATGCTGGGGCTATATGTTAACTAAAGCCACGGCTGCTACCTTCCCAGTGATAGCCCTTTCTCATACTTCCGTCGCTGAGAACCTTCGATGTGTTAGTGCGACATTAAACAAGTGGAAAAAAACTAGCATATTGATCTGCCTTTTAGACTGAGTTAATTAACTAACTTTCTTCGGCTGATCCCAGCTATTTCTGGGGTCACTGAAGCCACCCAGGTTCATTTTGGATTTGGTTGGGCGTTTAAGGCCGGATGCCCTTTCTAACGACACACGATTTTTCAGATGACAATCTCAATCTGGAATCGACCGGGATTCAAACCTCAGATTTCCAGAGGGAAGCCAGCAGCTAAGCCACTGAGCTACCCCCCTACCCAGACTGAGTTGACTTAATTTATGTGGATTGTTTTATCCGACCATACTGAATAAGCCTGCTTTTCTGTCTGACAATACATCCACCTACATTTAAATATAGCAAACAACTGTTGGAAACACACAACGGGGTATTTATATCGATCTTATGTCTATTTGATTTTAAGGTGGTATACAGGTTGTAGCAGAGCTCCACCTATAAACTTTCGGAAGTTGTTGAGGAATACCTTCTGAGTATAAGGGACCTGTGGTCTCGGGCGACTCATTACAGAGTAATAATGTAATTATGATTTATTCGGTTTGTTACCCCAATCATCGTTGTTTTTGTGAAAAACCTTCATATGGGTGAAAAATCCTGTAATTTGCAATAATAAAAACGTACAACACAAAACACAGAGTAATGCAAAGCTTGTAATATGCAGTAACCAAGACGTACAACACCAAACACGGAGTAATGCAAAGCTTGTAATGTGCAGTAATCAAAACATACAACACAAAAAACAGAGTAATTCAAAGCCTGTAATATGCAACGACCAAAACGTACAACACGAAACACAGAGTAATGCAGAGCCTGAAATATGCAATGACCAAAACGTACAACACAAAAAAAAGAGTAATGCAAAGCCTGTAATATGCAATAACCAAAATGTACAACACGAAACACAGAGTAATAGAAAGCCTGTAATATGCAATAACCAAAACGTACAACACGAAACACAGAGTAATGCAGAGCCTGAAATATGCAATAACCAAAACGTACAACACGAAACACAGAGTAATGCAGAGCCTGAAATATGCAATGACCAAAACGTACAACACAAAAAAAAGAGTAATGCAAAGCCTGTAATATGCAATGACCAAAACGTACAACACGAAACACAGAGTAATAGAAAGCCTGTAATATGCAGTAATCAAGACATACAACACAAAAAACAGAGTAATGCAAAGCCTGTAATATGCAATGACCAAAACGTACAGCCCGAAACATAGAGTAATGCAAAGCCTGTAATATGCAATAACCAAAACGTACAACACGAAACACAGAGTAATAGAAAGCCTGTAATATGCAGTAATCAAGACATACAACACAAAAAACAGAGTAATGCAAAGCCTGTAATATGCAATGACCAAAACGTACAGCCCGAAACATAGAGTAATGCAAAGCCTGTAATATGCAATAACCAAAACGTACAACACGAAACACAGAGTAATGCAAAGCCTGTAATATGCAATAACCAAAACGTACAACACGAAACACAGAGTAATAGAAAGCCTGTAATATGCAGTAATCAAGACATACAACACAAAAAACAGAGTAATGCAAAGCCTGTAATATGCAATAATCAAATCCTACAAAGCTAAACACAGTGTAATGAAAAGCCTGTAATATGCAATGACCAAAACGTACAGCACAAAACACAGAGTAATGCAAAGCCTGTAATATACAGTAATCAAAACATACAACACAAAAAACAGAGTAATGCAGAGCCTGCAATATGCAATGACCGAAAGGTACAGCACAAAACACAGAGTAATGCAAAGCCTGTAATATACAGTAATCAAAACATACAACACAAAAAACAGAGTAATGCAGAGCCTGCAATATGCAATGACCGAAACGTACAACACGAAACACAGAGTAATGCAAAGCCTGTTATATGCAATAATCAAAACATGCAACACGAAACACAGAGTAATGCAAAGCCTGTAATATGCAATGACCAAAACGTACAACATGAAACACAGAGTAATGCAAAGCCTGTAATATACAGTAATCAAAACATACAGCACAAAAAAACAGAGTAATGCAAAGCCTGCAATATGCAATGACCGAAACGTACAGCACGAAACACAGAGTAATGCAAAGCCTGTTATATGCAATAATCAAAACATGCAACACAAAACACAGAGTAATGCGAAGCGGGTAATATGCAATATGCAATAACCAAGAGTAATTCAAAGCGTGTAATATGCAATGAGCAAAACGTACAACACGAAACACAGAGTAATGCAAAGCCTGTTATATGCAATAATCAAATCCTACAACACGAAACACTGTGTAATGAAAAGCCTGTAATATGCAATAACCAAAACATGCAACACAAAACACAGAGTAATGCGAAGCGGGTAATATGCAATATTCAGTAACCAAGAGTAATTCAAAGCGTGTAATATGCAATGAGCAAAACGTACAACACGAAACGCAGAGTAATGCAAAGCCTGTAATATGCAATGAGCTAAACGTACAACACAAAACACAGAGTAATGCATCAACCCTCAGACGAAAGACGTACACGTTTGTCACAGTGTGTTCAATATGTTCTGTCAGTGAACTGAACAGTACACTACGTAACAAATGCATAACTGTTCTCTTACAGGTATCGTTCAAAATGTCCACCACCATGATCACGGCATCGTTATTGACTTCCGGCACGTTAAAAAACTCCTGCGGGAAAGAATTTCGACCCCCAGCGTTTTTCAAGAACTAGCATTTATTATTTTCAGTGCTGTACTGGCACAAAGCTAACTGGGGCAACAAACCAGACGAAATGCAATTACTCTGCAACGGGCCACCGGAGACCACGGGTCCCCTATGCAATATCGGCTACTCAGAAGGTATCACTGAACCACCTCCGAAAGTTTGTCGATGGAGTTCGGCTTCACCCTGTATAATGTAGCGCCAGCCCTGTGGTGTACGCTTAATAACGTAACTTACTTGTATTATACCTGGACACCTCGGATTCGATTCCCGGTTAGTCCAGTGATTTTAATTCTGGTCTGAGAGCCGAGGAAAACAAGTAGTACGGCTGAGGATCTTGTCAGGTTGACCACGTTGCATCCACTATCTACAGACTATCTAATTGGGCAGCAGTCGCTTTAGCGGGCCATTGCCTCAGTACGCTGTTTGATCTATATGTCCGTATGTACCTACATAAAACGTAGCTTTAAAATTACTATTTGTATTACTTTACCGATTAATTGTTGTTATACACCCCTTCCTCTCCTAGTCACTGTATTTTTGAACATCCAGTTTCTGCCTTGCCTTTAACAGTGTAGTTAGTTTATTTGACGTGCCGTATCCAGCTGATCGATGACTGTGTATACTTAGCACAGAACCAGATTAAGATCTCGTTCGTTGGCTTGTAGGAGTTGACAGATAATGGAACTGAGCCGTGAGTTATTTTGGGGTACACTCCGAGTCAATATGCGATGTAACATGGTGGATAACCATTTCAACACACTTTGGTTGTTAGTCCCTTAGTTTAAGCGTCACCATCAAGCAAGTGGGCTACATGGCGTGTGTCTTGTGTAGATAACGTAAAAAGAGGTTGTCAATTTTACTGCTCAGCGACCGAAGTTGCATTTCGTGATCTAATGCTCGTGGCCTGGAGACTAATACTGATGATAGGGCTCAGTCGAGAACATGGTCTTGACAGTATTCTTCTTAATAATGGATTGGGCCTTGTTTTACAGACGGTTACCCATCCTGACGCCAGCCCTACACGGAGGAATGTATTCACTTTTCTTTCTTTCTTTCTTTCTTTCTTTCTTTCTCCTTAATTCGTTTACCCTCCTTCGTTTTCTTCTGATTCAGTGAGGGAGCCCACCTTTGCCGCCTTAAATGCGGTGTCCTGGAGCGTGAGACTTTGGGTCGGGGGTTATAACTGGATGTGGAGGACCAATACCTCGCCCAGGCGGCCTCACCTGCTGTGCTGAACAGGGGCTTTAAAGTGGGATGGGAAGATCGGAAGGGATATATAAGGAAGAAGGAAGGAAGGAAGCAGCCGTGGCCTTAAATTAGGTGCGGCCCCGGCATTTCCCTGGATGAAAAGTGGGTGTTGTTTGTTGTTTGAGTCATCAGTCCATAGACTGGTTTGATGCAGCCCTCCATGCCACCCTATCCTGTGCTAACCTTTTCATTTCTACGTAACTATTGCATCCTACATCTGCTCTAATCTGCTTGTCATATTCATATCTTGGTCTACCCCTACCGTTCTTACCACCAACACTTCCTTCAAAAACCAGCTGAACAAGTCCTGGGTGTCTTAAGATGTGTCCTATCATTCTATCTCTCCTTCTCGTCAAATTTAACCAAATTGATCTCCTCTCACCAATTCGATTCAGTATCTCTTCATTCGTGATTCGATCTATCCATCTCACCTTCAGCATTCTTCTGTAACACCACATTTCAAAAGCTTCTATTCTCTTTCTTTCTGAACCAGTTATCGTCCATGTTTCACTTCCATACAATGCCACGCTCCACACGAAAGTCTTCAAAAACATCTTTCTAATTCCGATATCAATGTTTGAAGTGAGCAAATTTCTTTTCTTAAGAAAGCTCTTCCTTGCTTGTGCTAGTCTGCATTTTATGTCCTCCTTACTTCTGCCATCGTTAGTTATTTTACTACCCAAGTAACAATATTCATCTACTTCCTTTAAGACTTCATTTCCTAATCTAATATTTCCTGCATCACCTGCCTTCGTTCGACTGCACTCCATTACTTTTGTGTTGGACTTATTTATTTTCATCTTGTACTCCTTACCCAAGACTTCATCCATACCATTCAGCAACTTCTCGAGATCTTCTGCAGTCTCAGATAAAATAACAATATCATCGGCAAATCTCAAGGTTGATTTCTTCTCCTTGGACTGTGATTCCCTTTCCAAATTTCTCTTTGATTTCCTTTACTGCCTGTTCTATGTAAACATTGAAAAGGAGAGGGGACAAAGTGCAGCTTTGCCTCACTCCTTTCTGGATTGCTGCTTCTTTTTCAAAGCCCTCGATTCTTATTACTGCAGACTGATTTTTATACAGATTGTAGATAATTCTTCGTTCTCGGTATCTGATCCCTATCATCTTCAGAATCATAAATAGCTTGGTCCAATCAACATTATCGAATGCCTTTTCTAGATCTACGAATGCCATGTACGTGGGCTTGTCCTTCTTGATTCGATCCTCTAAGATCAGACGTAAAGTCAGGATTGCTTCCCGTGTTCCTACATTTCTTCTGAAGCCAAATTGATCTTCTCCCAACTCAGCTTCAACTTGTTTTTCCATTCTTCTGTAAATAATACGTGTTAAAATTTTGCAGGCATTAGACACTAAACTAATGGTGCGGTAGTTTTCACACCTGTCAGCACCGGCTTTCTTGGGAATAGGTATAACAACATTCTTCCAAAAATCGGATGGGACTTCTCCTGTCTGATACATCTTGCACACTAAATGAAATAACCTTGCCATGCTGGTTTCGCCTAAGGCAGTCAGTAATTCAGAGGGAATGTCATCAATTCCAGGTGCCTTGTTCCTATTGAGGTCTCTCACAGCTCTGTCAAACTATGACCTCAAACTCTGACCTCAATTACCGAAAAATAAAACGGAAGAGCCAAAAAGGGTGCAAAAATCAAAGGCGCCCTAGTCCTCGGGGTAGGAAGATAACGCGAGTGACCAAGGGATGTCGAATAGCAAGTTTGACAGCGAGAAACTAAGCTCATTTATACTGAAGGAATATCAGACGCAGGTACATTATGAGAAAATGGTTGCCAAAGGCCATCTCAAACAAAGACCTTTGGGAGGCCATCAACCTAAGTCCCATACAGCAACAGATAATGAGAAGAAAATGGAGATGAATTGGGCACACCGTGTAAGACCATGAGAAAGTTTCACAAGGCAGGCATTGAACTGAAACACACAGGCAAGGTGGACTAAGGATTGCCTGGAAGAGAATCATAGACGGGGAGATTGCTAGAACTAAGAAAAACGGAAAATTAAATAATTTCCTCAATTGTGCCCGGAAAGGTTTCAGATTGTGAGTCTTGGATAGCTCTATCAAACTAAAAGAACAAATTTGGGAAACCACTTCCAGCCTAAATGCAGTTCCGGAAATAAAGTCTAAAATCGCTTGTTTCGTTCCTCGTCTTTAAAAATTCAAGTACTAGCCGAATCATTTTGCTATTTGCTTTACGTCGCACCGACACAGTTAGGTCTTATGGCGACGATGGGATAGGAAAAGCGTAGGAATTGGAAGGAAGCGGCCGTGGCCTTAATTAGGGTACAACCCCGGCATTTTCCTGGTGTGAAAATGGGTAACCACGGAAAACCATCTTCAGGGATGCCGACAGTGGGGCTCGAACCAACTATCTCCCGATTACTGGATACTGGCCGCACTTAAGCGACTGCAGCTATCGAGCTCGGTAGCCAAATTATTTACATAATTCTTTCTGTAATGTGTCCCTTGGATCAATACCCTCAGGCGTTTTTTGATTTTTTGAAAACTGTTCACACCGAATGATGTTATAAGGGCTTATGTGAAACTCTGCATTGACACACATTAGCGCTCGTAGTGGTGCTTAAGTGACACGATGCATTGACGACTCACATTAGCTCCCGTAGTGGTACAAAAAGGCAAGCTGCAAATCTAATCGACCGGATAACGATGATTATGGAAAGGATTGTAATTTTTAAGAATAAATAAAGAATAAATTCTCATACTTTATTACGTATATATTGAGCCTCCGTGGCTCAGGCGGCAGCGCGCCGGCCTCTCACCGCTGGATACCGAGGTTCAAATCCCGGTCACGCCACGTGATATTTGTGCTGGACAAAGCGGAGGCGGGACAGGTTTATCCCCGGGTACTCCGGTTTTCCCTGTCATCTTTCATTCTGGCAACAATCTCCATTAACATTTCATTTCATTTGTCAGTCATTTATCACTTCCCCAGAGGAGTGCGACAGGCATCGGCAGCCGGCACATTTCCTTTCGTCGCCGCTAGATCGGGGTTTCATTCATTCCATTCCTGACCCGGTCAAATGACTGAAAACAGGCTGAGGATTTTCATTTTTTCATTTTATTTAGCTAAAATTCGTAGCTCATATCCCTAGGATGTTTTCAAAATTGTGTTGCTTGTCTGAAGGACTAGAACTGTGGTTTATTCTATACCTTGAATTTTCGATAACTTCGAGATATCGAAGTTCGACTGTATATTTAATATTTAAAAAAAAAATACTACCGTCCGCTTCAGTACACATCCCCCATGCTTTTGATTCGAACGCGAAATAATTACGGAATTCGAAACACATGTCGAACTTTAGAGCACGAGCCAATTAAATAAAGGATTATTTGTGAAGTGTTTATTTTATTTTACCCTTCGGACGAAAAGAACTCCAGCAAAGTGTTTCTTGAAAATAAGACACAGGCTCATGGGATTGTTTTCCTCAGAATATCACCAGAAATCCGCTCCGCATGTAGCGGTAAATCCCCATGAATCACCGTGTATAGTCGACAGTACTACTTATGAGACTTGCTTGTATGAAATATTTCAGTCGTCATGGATAACTTTTAAACTGTTAGCTTCCCTGCGCAAACAAAGCTCATTATCTCTCCTGTCGGAATGCATTTAGCAATTAATAATTACCAATTATTCTGGTACAAAAATGTTCATTGAACTGTAAAAATTCAAAATCAGAATCGAAATCGGTGTTCGACGAACGTTTGAATATTCTCGATTATAATCCTTTCTTTTTCTCTGCTTCATTTTATGTAAAAGAGCTGTTGCTTAGTGAGGTATTGGCGTATATTTTTCCATCTTGGGTGCTCCTGTAAGCTGAAGATTTAGAATATCTGCTGTACTCTCGCGGGATGTTTTAATTTCGTTAAGTGCACGCTGCTGAAGAAGGCTTATTATATACATTTTAAAGTGTTTTACTCCTTTCTTGGTGTAACTTTACTGACGTTGAGGGAAGACTTGCAAACCATTAATGAAATTGCCCCGCATTGATTTATGAAGACAGTAGTTCTTAAATCACACAGAACGTCCAGTTTAGTCCAGTTTTGATGAGAAAGTCTGGTATTAACTCTCTCTCAGTTCGGCAAGGTAGGTTGGTGATCTGGTACTCATTGCAGTCAGTACATTGCTTCACTAACCACTTCGTAATTTTCTTCCTAATTTCAAAACCTTTACATCAGTTGAATAAGGTTATTTAACGGTGGACCCAACTGACAAATTTTTGATTCTCAATGTTTCTGGTTTCCTAGTCTTAAGAAAAGCAGAGTAACATGCATATGGAAAGAACTCTCACCATTCCACTCAAAACACCATGCAAATGCCATCTCAAAATTGCAATCATTTCATGAAGACTTCAGCTTTACAGGGAAAGAACAATTATTGAGCTATATTATTTTCGAATCGCAGCTCCCCGTTGTATACGGTTGCTAACTTCCTGTTTACCTCCTCACTGCATTCCCCCTATTAACATGGATATGACCGACCTCGATAGCTGCAGTCGCTTAAGTGCGGCCAGTATCCAGTATTCGGGAGATAGTGAATTCGAACCCCACTGTTGATAGCCCTGAAGGTTTTCCGTGGTTTCCCCATTTTCACACCAGGCAAATGCTGCGACTGTACCTTAATTAAGGCCACGGCCGCTTCCCTCCCATTCCTAGCCCTTTCCTGTCCCATCGTCGCCATAAGACCTATATGTGTAGGTGCAACGTAAAGCAACTTGCAAAAAAAAAAAACAAAAAAAAAACAACAACATGGATATGCTTTTGGTCTGGAGGCCTTAATTACTGTCATCAATTTCCCGACACTATTGTAACCATGGCAACCAGTGTTCGCTTATGCACACTAGGTCAGTAGCGACATCTTCTCACTGTGCTCTTTCTTCCTGTAACTAAGAGCTTGAGAAAATCTCATATCAAGTGAACCCCGTTCTACTCCTCAGTCCAGAATCAAAATCCTTGAATTAGCCGGAAAACGAACCCAGAGCCTTGGAGTTCTTTTTTTTTTTTTTCTTTGCTATTTGCTTTACGTCGCACCGACACAGATATGTCTTACGGCGACGATGTGATAGGAAAGGCCTAGGTATTGGAAGGAAGCGACCCTGGCCTTAATTAAGGTACAGCCCCGGCATTTGCCTGGTGTGAAAATGGGAAACCACGGAACATCATCCTCAGGGCTGCCGACAGTGGAGCTCGAACCTACTATCTCCCGATTACTGGATACTGGCCGTACTTAGGCGACTGCAGCTATCGAGCTCGGTGAGCCTTGGAGTAGTAGACATATACACTACCTTTAGACCACAGGAGTGGCTAATAATAATAATAATAATAATAATAATAATAATAATAATAATAATAATAATAATAATCTATATATAAAATAACATGTCCTGACTGACTAATTCATCATCGTCGAGCCAAAACTACTGGACATAAAGAAAAGAAATTTTGGGGATACATTTATATCCCAGTGTAGGTGCTCACTAAGGGAGGATTTTTGGATATTCCGTTGCTAAGGGAGTGAAAAGAGGGGTTAAAAGTTTAATTACTATGTATCTCAAAAGCTTTAGTGTACAGATGTAAAAAATAGTATTTCGAATCTCCTTTGAAAATAAAGAACCTGTATATTTTTTGTTTTCGTAAAATCCGGTTTAGGGTGGGGGAAGGTGAAAAGAAGTAAAAAAGCGGTTGAATTCTTTTTATGAGGATACTTATATCTCAACAACAGAATATGTTACAGACATGGATATTTAGAATCGCCATTAAAAATAAACATATTTTCGGAAAATCCACTTAAGGGGGGGGGGGGTAAAAAAGAAGTGAGTAAAAGTGGGTGCATTTTTTAAATGAGTATATTTACAGTATATCTCAAAAACGTAACATATTGCAGATGTGAAAATTGCTATTTGGAATCCCCTTTAAGAATAAAAGAACGATTTCCTCCCCACAAAATCCACTTAAGCAATTGGGGGGGGGGGAGAGAAAGTGAAAAAATTGAACGTTTTAATGCATATACTTATATGTCAAAAATCAAAGATGTTAAATTTGGCATTTGGAATCTCCTTTAAAAATAAAGAAACATTTTTTCTGATAATCCGTTTGGGGAAGGGGGATTAAAACCGAGAAAGTGGTGGAATTCCTTTTTATACATATGTATCAACAGCTGAAGATGTTACAGACGTGAACTTTGGTATATGGAATCTCCTTTACGAATAAAGAACACACATTTGTTTTCGAAAAGTCCACTTAATGGAGTCAGTGGATCAACAAAGCGAAATTCAGTTGAAACCAGCTTTCTTATTCGAAGAAAATATCAAAACCACCACCGACCCTCAACGCACCAAACCTACAAAGGAACCGCACAATTTTATGACTGACCAGACCGTTACCAGATCGAGAGGCATGCTTCATCTTCCTGCACGTTCCATTGAAAGTCGCGCGAGCGAAACCGCGGGTAACAGGTAGTAATATATATTTGCGAAGTCTAGAATATCTTTAATTTTCTCACAATTTATCAGCTTTACCATTCTTTTGTGAATACACTCTTTTTTTTCTTTCGATTTATTGGAACTCTTATCTCCTTTATGGGTGGAGTCAAGGGATGCGTTTTCTGTAGCCCCTGCATGTCGTAAGAGGCTACTTATAGCTGCAGTCGCTTAAGTGCGGCCAGTATCCAGTAATCGGGAGATAGTGGATTCGAGCCCCACTGTCGGCAGCCCTGAAGATGGTATTCCGTGCTTTACCATTTTTCACACCAGGCAAATGCCGGGGCTGTACCTTAATTAAGGCCACGGCCGCTTCCTTCCAATTCCTAAGCCTTTCCTATCCCATCGTCGCCGTAAGACATATCTGTGTCGGTGCGACGTAAAGCAAAATAGTAACAAAAATGGGGGCTACTTAGAGGGGAGCAAGCGAAGAATCTGTACTCGCGCTCTCGTTTTATGAAATATAAAAAATATAAATATGCCCAGCTTTGAGCTAATGTAAACATTTCGAACGGGGTTACTGTATATCAAGGTCTCTATTCTAAAGAACGTTATACATTTTCGAGACCATGAATTCCAAATCATGTTCGACCTCTGCAGCAGTAGATGAGGTTGACTGGGATTCCAGCAGCGTGAAACTCGTCTCGTGACTCTCGACATTGTGTGGCGGATGGACTTATTCCGCCCTTCAGTGAGTACGGTTATGGGGAAACCACAAAAATCCTATGGTGGTGCTAAAATGAGGCGTACTTGGTAAGATGAGGGATGAGATGGTTTGCCATTGCTTTCCTCACACGGCCAAAAGATGCTGTTGCACCACGACTGGCCCAATGAGTAGCACGTATTATAACATCCGGACGCACACGTCATGCTCCGAATGTCCACCACCCACACCTCAGCACTTTCTATATTGTCACAGCCATAAAAGAGACTGAGACTTTAGTGGAAGGTACATTTTGTTCTGGCCTGTGCCAAGAGACAGATGGAAAAATACTGCAGTCATCAAATGACGGTAAGCGTTTCAATACAACACACACACTGTGCATATTGCGAGTCTTACTTACTGTAGCCTCGCTGTGTAGCGTTTAGCTTCCTCTCTTCTGATTGATGATGTTTATAGTGTGTGCGTGTGTGTGTTTGTGAGCTCTTTTAAGGGGGGCGGTCTTTACACACAAAGATTTCGGCGGGAAGTGTAGAGCGCCACTGATAGCGCAAAGTGCTTTTGTACGCCCTTTGCCTGCCCACCACTTCACCACTATGAGCTGCTTTCCAGCCTCCTTCACTCCATACCCAAACGTTCTTTTCCTCATGCACACATCGCGAAAGGGAGCATTACTGCTTACTTAGGACTGGCGTAATAATAATAATAATATTAATAATAATAATATTATTATTAATAATAATAATAATAATAATAAGCCGAGCTGAGTAACTCCGACTTCAAAGAGCGCTGTCTTTCTGAATCGGTACACTTACCAGAGCATCGTTAATGCCCGAACTTCTGTCAAAAAGTTTACTCAGCTTTACATTCTTTATATAAACATATATTTCCAGTAAAGCTTAAAAAAAAAAAAAAAAAAAAATTGAAGCTCTTGTAATGCCACATTTTGACTATTGTGATGTTGTTTTCAATGACGTGAAGCGCAATTTTTCCTAAGGCTACATCGCGCTCAAAATGCATGTGTGAGATATATATGCAATTTGAGAAAATATGACCACGTGTCACCATATTTCCTAAAACTAGAGTGGTTGCGACTCCATGTTCGTCGAAACCATCATACTTTGTCTCTCCTCCATCGAGTTCTTACTACATCTTCCCCATCTTACCTTTCTTCGCGTTTTCCATTACTTCTCAAATGTTTATGACAGACATACAAGGGACCGAGCTCGATAGCTGCAGTCGCTTAAGTGCGGCCAGTATCCAGTATTCGGGAGATAGTAGGTTCGAACCCCACTATCGGCAGCCCTGAAAATGGTTTTCCGTGGTTTCCCATTTTCATACCAGGCAAATGCTGGGGCTGTACCTCAATTAAGGCCACGGCCGCTTCCTTCCCACTCCTAGCCCTTTCCTGTCCCATAGTCGCCATAAGACCTATCTGTATCGGTGCGACGTAAAGCAACTAGCAAATAAAATATTTAAAAAAAGACATACCAGGGCTCAAACATCCAACCTGCTCATCATCCCTCACCATCGAACTGCCGCATATAACAGCTCATTCTCTGTGTTTGCCGCACGGGAATGGAATCGTTTACCGGACGACGTCAGAGGAATACCAACTACAGTGTCATTTAAAAGAGCGTGAAGAGGTACAGCAGGATGCGAGTGATCTGTGCATTTCTGGCCTCTCAGTGATCGTGCTACTACAATATCATTACTGGCTATTATTATTGTTATCATAATTACTATATTATTATTATTATTATTATTATTATTATTATTATTATTATTATTATTATTATTATATACATTCGTTTAGCCCCTTAAGGAGCACGTGGAACCATTAAATAGCACTGGTATTCTTCATCTTCTTGTTCATCGTATCTTCCCAAAACTTCCTCATCCTTTCACTATGGGCCTGCCGTCTTTCTTGTGTCCATGAGTTTTTTAGTTTCAAGCTTTTCTCAGATGGATTCTTAGGTACAAATTTATGTCTGTTGATCTTTTGTCTGTATGTATTCCTTGTGGTTGCCATTGGATCAACGTCGACTTATTATTATTATTATTATTATTATTATTATTATTATTATTATTATTATTATTATTATTATTATTATCTTTCTTCGTTATGCCCGTTTACAGAGCGCGTTGGAACTTGTTAGCTTGAAGATGGTTTTCCTTTCTTCTTCTCCTCCCAAAATCTCTTCATGAACTCGCTATGCTGTTTCTTGCGTTCTTCCGTCCATTGTTTCCCTGTGGTTCTTTTAGCCTTTTCCGTGAACGTGTGCTTTGCAATCAGATTCCCAAAAGCCTTGCGATCCCTGATGACATCTTCTGTGATGTTCATTTCTTCTAAGTCCTGTTTTATTTCCTCAAACCAGCTTATTTTGACCTTCTTTGAATTAATTATACCAAGCAATCTTTTTGCATATCTAGTGTCTTCCATTCTACAGATGTGGCCATTATTATCATTATCATTATTACTGTTGTATGTATGTCTCATTGTGGTGGAATTTTATTTCAGTTATATTTTGATTGTGTTTAAATGGCGTCTTCTAGTAGCTATTAATTACGATAGTATTACTTATGACTTTAATGTATACTAATTGGTTTAGTGTAAGGGAAGGCCCAGGGCCTTAACTACGCCAATAAAGACATTTATCTGTCTAATTTCTACGAGTTTTATAATTTCGTGCAACAAATCCGTTTACCATACTTTATACCAACTCTATGGATGTACACTGACTGACAGAGCAAATGCAACACCAAGAAGGAGTGGTCAGAACTTTATGCCAATTGCAGGGTAGACTGACGTCACTGAGGTATGCTCATGATGTGAAATGCGCCGCTGTGCTGCGCACGTAGCGAACGATAAATGGGACACGGCGTTGGCGAATGGCCCACTTCGTACCGTGATTTCTCAGCCGACAGTCATTGTAGAACGTGTTGTCGTGTGCCACAGAACACGTGTATAGCTAAGAATGCCAGGCCGCCGTCAACAGAGGCATTTCCAGCAGACAGACGACTTTACGATGGGTATGGTGATCGGGCTGAGAAGGGCAGGTTGGTCGCTTCGTCATATCGCAGCCGATACCCATAGGGATGTGTCCACGGTGCAGCGCCTGTGGCGAAGATGGTTGGCGCAAGGACATGTGGCACGTGCGAGGGGTCCAGGCGCAGCCCGAGTGACGTCAGCACGCGAGGATCGGCGCATCCGCCGCCAAGCGGTGGCAGCCCCGCACGCCACGTCAACCGCCATTCTTCAGCATGTGCAAGACACCCTGGCTGTTCCAATTTCGACCAGAACAATTTCCCGTCGATTGGTTGAAGGAGGCCTGCACTCCCGGCGTCCGCTCAGAAGACTACCATTGACTCCACAGCATAGACGTGCACGCCTGGCATGGTGCCGGGCTAGAGCGACTTGGATGAGGGAATGGCGGAACGTCGTGTTCTCCGATGAGTCACGCTTCTGTTCTGTCAGTGATAGTCACCGCAGACGAGTGTGGCGTCGGCGTGGAGAAAGGTCAAATCCGGCAGTAACTGTGGAGCGCCCTACCGCTAGACAACGCGGCATCATGGTTTGGGGCGCTATTGCGTATGATTCCACGTCACCTCTAGTGCGTATTCAAGGCACGTTAAATGCCCACCGCTACGTGCAGCATGTGCTGCGGCCGGTGGCACTCCCGTACCTTCAGGGGCTGCCCAATGCTCTGTTTCAGCAGGATAATGCCCGCCCACACACTGCTCGCATCTCCCAACAGGCTCTACGAGGTGTACAGATGCTTCCGTGGCCAGCGTACTCTCCGGATCTCTCACCAATCGAACACGTGTGGGATCTCATTGGACGCCGTTTGCAAACTCTGCCCCAGCCTCGTACGGACGACCAACTGTGGCAAATGGTTGACAGAGAATGTAGAACCATCCCTCAGGACACCATCCGCACTCTTATTGACTCTGTACCTCGACGTGTTTCTGCGTGCATCGCCGCTCGCGGTGGTCCTACATCCTACTGAGTCGATGCCGTGCGCATTGTGTAACCTGCATATCGGTTTGAAATAAACATCAATTATTCGTCCGTGCCGTCTCTGTTTTTCCCCCAACTTTCATCCCTTTCGAACCACTCCTTCTTGGTGTTGCATTTGCTCTGTCAGTCAATGTAAATAGAGGGTAAAGGTTCCGTGAACCTTTCCGAACGGACTATGTCATTGTGCTTAAAGATCCAATACGGCGTGAACGGACGATGTCAGAGACCAGAGACTCAACATGGCTGGTCTAGTATGAGGGCATGGGTCCCAAGCATTCTTCAGTTTGAATTGCTTGCTTATATTAATGGCAATGAATCGGTTCTTCCATATTATTCTGACCGAAATTATTTGATAATTATATTTTGTGCATGGAAGATCGCATTATGCCATGACCTGGCTAACGAACTACTTGGATGTCTCCGCGCAGGCGTTCTGCGGTAGCTTCAATCAATAAACGTTAACATGAGCACGTGTTCATGTTTACAGCATGGCTGGTTTTCTCGCTGACGGCGGTATAGTAGTAGGATCTTTAACAATGTATTTCCTATAACTCTTTGTTGAGATCACTTTATTTTGGATCGCCTGGTTGAATCCCTCACTTTCTAGAAATAACTCTCCTCTAGACAGCCATGAGTTTGAAAGTTGTTTGTCAATGACCTCGTCATTCCTCTGGTTGTAGTACCTTCCATGAAGTTCTTTACTAGCCCATCTCTCTTATCTTCTTCCTGTACAGAATGTTCGTGTATTGGATATTTATGTGGTGTTCATGTAAATTCAAAGGGGTGTAGTTAAGACCAGCTTCAATCACAGCTCTATGTAGAATGCTGTCGTCTGTCCGGCAATGAAAGTACTTTTTCAGGTTTATTACTTGTTGATTGTGTAGAGCTATAACATCAAGACGTCCTTTGTCCCCCTCTCTTCTCGACATTGTAACTGTTTTAGCTAGTTTTTGTGTATTACAACCTGCGAAGAAAATCTTTGAAGTCCGTAATTCAGGGAGACAATCTGGTGTATAATGCGACCTCAGATGCAACCTTCGAAATTGTACCGCGAGGGTACACCCGTCCAGTTCATTCAAATGAAGCGCCTTGAAATATAAAATTGCAACTACTTGCGCAAGAAGTTTGGACTTTTCCTCACAGAGTCTCTACAAAAAAGTATGCTATGCTCTCTAGTGTGAAGAGGAACTATTAAAATTCTAAAGTAATTTGTTATTTTAAGGTTTCCTAAACTGAGTTGAGTTGTCTTTGTTTTCTTGTGTATCACAATTGTCAACGCTTCGATCTCTTTTCGCCAACTTCAAAATTAACCAATAAGATTTTTTTGTATATGCATTTTCCACCAATCAGCGTTTTCTCTTACATATTTAATTATCCAGTAAAAAATTGGGGGTGTATCGGGCCTTAGTCCAGATCTCTCTAGAACGCTCCTCTCGGATATAAAAGCTGGCAATTGTTCGAGCCACCTTGTCTTCTTGATCGTCCAGTTTACTGAGTGTGTGCTAATAGTGGAGGTGGGGGCGTCTCGCCCTTCATCGAGCAGTCCAGCGCAGTAAGGTAATGGCAGCCATTTAATAACTAGGCGATAATCTCTGAAAGCTAGCACGAGGGAAAGGTTTCTTATCTTTAATAATGTAACCTTAAATTTCCAATCTTCAATAATGTAAGTGTCATCTTCTACTGTAAATTTGAACAAGCCTAAAAGCACTTAGCCTAAATTTGGGGATAGAGAGTGTGACACCCTCGCGAGTTCCCCATCAACTTGAATTTGAGGTGACTATGGTTTGTAACCGTTTTCTGTCTGTAGCTTCGTAACTTAAATCTTTTCCATCTAGTCACCTCAGTAAAATAGGATTAGCCCCTGTAACGTCGGGCAGTGAACCCAACTAGGGTTTTAAACTACCAAGTGTCAGTTTCAAGGAGTGCAAGTGTCTGCCTACGCATCATTTTGATTTTTAGGCCAGTAACTTTAACCTATGTTTCTTTCTTCCCACAAAGGCCCGATAAAATGAGTATTCGATACTGCTGTAAAACTTAGTTATTTCTGTTAAGTGGTTAAACTGTTGAGGAGTTAAGACAGTTAATTCTGTTTGTATTGTAAAATGTAGGTTGTGCATTGAGAGGCCTGAAAGGGTAAATTTAAGTGAGCAAATATGCTCTGGTTGTTGAAGGTTGCTGTGAGAAGGCAGTAAAGGTATACGCTTTGGAGCGTAAAGTCTCCTAGATATTCATAGAGCATTGACGCTCTTTCTATTCTTTTGTAGAAGTGTTATTAAAACTCTGGAAAGGGAAGTGGGAGACCTGTCTCCTTGACTCTTGAGTATACGGAGCAATGGTGCTCAAGTAACATTTGTAAAATCGGGAGCTTCAAGCTCAGATGATTAATTGACCAATTTTTTTGATTTTCTGATTTCTATTACTTTGTTTTTAAACTACTGTACCTGAAATCTTGTTCCGTCGCTGAGCGACTTGTTTTGTTGATATTTCACATTTAAAAAAAGAGAGGAGAAAAGAAATATTACTTTAATTACTTCTTTAGTCGCGCGAATATTATTGCGTTACTAGTCGCGCACGGAGGTAACCTCCGGGGCTAAAATTGCGCGTAATTTTCGTCCTTTGAGATGTTGTTTTGGCATGTTCGTTTGCAGTATTCTTCGGTATAATTAAAAGAAACCCTTTTAAGTATTAGTAGGTTATTCTTGCACAGTTTGATGTAAAATCAGAATACTGTAGACCTTAACTGTGACGAATGGTCTTATGATATTACCTACGATGATCACATCATATGAAATATGAAATAATATTTTTCTAAAATACGTTTAGAAGAACAGAACAACAAAGTCATCGACCTAGAAAATAAATAATATGCACTAAAATATAAGGTTTTTTGCTTATTTGCACACGGAGGAAACGTCCAGGTGATGTCACTTGTCACAACAATGATCCCACACTCGCTCACAGGATGCACGATCGCGCCGAAATGCTGACAGGACGAGTCCAAATGAACAAGGAGAAAGGTATAGGGGTGGGGACACCAACAGTTCAACTGAGAAGTTCAGTTCACTGCAAAATGTAATTGGCCCGGAGGAAATCTCCGTGAGCGACTAAAGGAAGGTTAGTTAATATTTTGATTGTAGTAGATAGACTTCATGCCCGCACCTTCTCTCACCTCTGCACACCACAAAAACCACAAAAAGCACGGTAACAGAAGTATTCAGTGATCTGTTTTCGAACGAGAATACGTGCATTCGTGAAGAATACCTTCTTCATATTACAGTCTATGGAAGAGCTACTCTCGATGAAGAATACGATAGATAGCGTAGATGAGGTAAAGTATGCTGTTAAGTTCATCAGAATGAACACATCTCCCGGATTGATGCGTACTGATAAAAACAGTCAACTCGCTGAGATAACAGCTAAAATATTCACTGTGATTTCCCACAGCAGCCGCACTCCGGAGTGCCTCAAGCAAGCAAGAATAATTTTAATCCATAAAGGGGGTGATGAAACGGATCCTGCTAATTTGAGGCTTATTTCAATTTGCTTGGTGATGAGGAGAATCATAGAACGTGTACTTAATGCCAGATTTCGTTGCATAAATCCGAACCGTATTCAAAAGGGATGAACTTCTTGCGCAGGAGCCTACACCAGTATAACAGTCCTAAAGCGTAGAACCATGGATAAGAAAGAGAATCTATCTACCTGTCAAGCTCAGAACTATTGTAACAGATATGCAGACCGGCAACTCAACCGTGGTAAGGCGTAACGCCCAAAGAACAGTGTTGCCAACTTATATTTTCAAGATCCGCTAAATACTACTAAAAAACCGCTAAAATTCCGCCAAGAAATCCGAACTCAAATATTGAGCAATAAAATGAGCAATAATAATAATAATAATAATAATAATAGTAATAATAATAATAATAATAATAATAATAATAATAATAATAATAATTTTAAATGTTTGCACTCACCTGATCTGTGAGTTTCACTGGGATTAACGCCCTGTCTGTGAGCCGGTGAGCTAAAACTTGTAGGCGTTTTACTGCCGGGTGCAAACTAGGTAAATCCCCTACCTCAAGGGCCATGCACAGAACAGGCCAGTTCATTAAACGGACTTCCTTCATAGCATAAATATAAATACTACTCTCTCACAGTTACATCATCTGTCCCCATTCGTCAACTAGGAGATAAGTACCCATTTTCCACGCATTACAAATGTATGATACCATGATCCAAATAACGTGTTTTTCCTCATGTGACCTATCTCCTGACAAGAAATACGGAATAGGTGTGAGACAGACTGGAGTACAAATTTTTAAAAACGTAAAATGAATAAAACACTAAATTCCGATATAATAAATCCAGAATTCCGCCAAAAAATCCGCTGTCCGCTGAATGATATATTTCTCCGCCGACAGTCTTCTAATTCTGCCAAATTTAGCGGAAAATCCACTAAGTTGGCAACACTGCCGAAGAACTACTCGTACACAGTACACCGCTATAACCTGGTGTTAAGTAAACCCTCACAAGACATTGTTGCAGAGAGGAATTAGTTGAAGGGCAACTTAGGCTCACTGTATTCGGATTCGAGACGAGACAGTTATTATCGTTAAGAGTAGGGAGGATGCTACGCCTCGCACGAACATGGCAATTCTTCACTTCCATCGGATTGGCTTAACACTTAAGAAAAAAAAATCAGCAGTAGCCATAAACATTGTTAAAGGGGAACTGAGTGAATCACCACTGCGTATTAACTCAGAAAGCAGTATCCGCTCAATAAACTCGAAGGAACACATCCTTTACCTCGAAGTGGATTTCTCTGACAGACGTGTATTAGATGAAGAGAAGATGGAAAATGAGTTAAAAGAAAGTTTGGCTTTACTCCCTGGAAGCCCTCTTCTGAAAGCAGAACTGAAGTTTTTAGTGATTAATCTGTTCATCTTGGCATCGCTGGTAGGCTATATAGTTCCTGAAACAAAATTGAAAATTCGTAAAGCTTTCCTCATAAATACATGGAAAGAAATTCTACAGCTTCCTATCGATACTCCGGACTCCATGTTTTATACCTACATCTGAAAACATGCAAAATACAGCGAGAATCACTCATTCAGCAGTTTAATGTTAGTAGCATCCTAGAAAGATTCAATAGTAACTATATTAATGCTGTCCGAAACCTGAAATGTATCTTTCAGAGCTGGGTAACTGCAGTCAGTCAAGATCTCAGCCGATCGCCAATGCCGAAGTTATAAGAGGTATGCTGCAAACACAATAATATAAAAATGGTGCCAATTAATAAATCGTGGCAAAGGTGTGATCCTGTATGAAGAATGCGGATCGGCTA
Organism: Anabrus simplex; assembly: GCF_040414725.1. Taxonomy (NCBI): domain Eukaryota; kingdom Metazoa; phylum Arthropoda; class Insecta; order Orthoptera; family Tettigoniidae; genus Anabrus; species Anabrus simplex. Next base: position 72,666,670 of record NC_090272.1, on the reverse strand, counting down.
ACAGATGGCTCAAGGACTGAGTAGTTCTGAACGGCATGATGGCATTAAATTGCAAGGTTATGTAGCACAGGTGAGAGCTCTTCAAAGAATACCACCCGTTGCAGACACTGTAACAAGAATGTAACTTTAATAAATATCCTTGGCTCCAGAAAAAGTGGTAAAATACTGCGGAGTACAAAACACCATCTGATCAGGAATATGATAGCGTCAGCCCTGGCTGAGAAGAACGTACAGGAAAGCCCATAGTGTTGCAGAAGATAAAAGTGCACGCAGAATTGATACCATAGCGCTCTGCAGGAAAATTAAATCGGGATTTATTATTGATTCGACCGTACGGTTTTAATCTGACAAAGATCACCAAGTGGCAGCGGATCGAGAGAAGGATGTGTACGAGCAACCATCACAAGTTGCTTTACGTCGCACCGACACAGATAGGTCTTATGGTGACGATCAGATAGGAAAGGAAGCGGCCGTGGTCGTAATTAAAGTACAACCCCATAATTTTCCGGGAGTGAAAATGGGAAACAACGGAAAACCATCTTCAGGGTTGCTGACAGTGGGGTACGAACCCATTATCTCCCGAATGCAAGCTCAGAACTGCGCGCCCCTAACCGCACGGCGAATTCGCTCGGTCGAGCCAAGAATAAACCCTTTTAAGACCTTCTATGGTCTCAACAATGTCATGATTATAGCACTGTTGATAGGGTGTAGAGGCACCATTCCAAAAATGTTCTCCTGCTTTTGCGGAAGTTTCGGTCTGAAGTAACAAGAGGTTTCCGTATTAGCTCTGAAATGCTCCCTTCATACATATTCTACGCAATCATTCATACAGTACCTAATAAAGATGAAATGAATGATGGTGAATGCAGTTGGGTAAGGTGGTGGAAGGAATCGGTGGTGGCCTATTAATAGGAACTGTCCCAGCATTTATCTGGAAGTGAAAATAACACCCCTCGGGACAGCCGACGGCGGAGTTCGAACCCACTCGTCTCCCGAATGCAGAGATTGGCTCCTTAGCAGAAGTGCGCTAACACACGCGGCCACTTCGTTCGGTAATAATAATGATTACTGCAGTGTCATCCGTCCGGAGGTCTTATACGCTTCAAAATGTCTTGCAATTAACAGAAAAAGGCCTGATGGAGAAACTGGAGGCCAAAGAAAGGAGGATTTTGAGAAAGATCTTAGGCCCCGTCAAAGACAACGGGGAGTACAGAAGACGGCAGAACGACGAACTATACATCCATGTAGAGAAGATTACCGGTACCATCCCGAATGCACCCAATAAAAGTGACCAACCACATCATCAACTTCTTTCAGTAGAAGAAAACCAAAGTGGCTTCGTTCACTGAGGTAGATAGAGACCTTGAATAAGTGGGAATCACATACAATGACGTCCAGGAGCGTGTCCCACTTAAACAGACTTCAAGCGGTCCAGGGTTTCCGAGACAAGCCAAAATCGCATGCGGAAGTACTGGGCAGACATCAAAGTCAGAAGTAGCCAGTTGAAATGTCTTGGTCCAAAGTTGACCGATACCACATGAATGAATGAATGAATAAGACGGAGAATAAACAGGGGGGAGAGAGAAATTATGTGCAAATGTACTGCTAGATTTTCATCTAGTTGCCACAAGACACAGTATACCTAAATCAATCAACATTGACATTGTTGTGAACACATTTTCATTTATATTTTATAAAACATGATACATTATTCTTCCTACTTATTTCGTCATGAATATGTCTTATGGCAGGGCGTCATCCGAAAATTTGTGAAACGTGACGCGACAAAATGTGTGACGGAAGTGTAACCATAGCGACCGTGCAGGTAGTGATGTAAGGTATGGATGGGTGGTCATTGTTACTTAGCAACCGTGCAGGCTGGTTGTCATCTGAAATTAGCAGCCGTTAATAGGTGATCATGACCAGGAGACATGCTTTTGATCATTTGATTTTCGGACAGAGAAAAGTGGATGACGCCCACGGAGTCGGCAATGATGCCTTCTAAATGGACTTGAGATTTTGACGGTAAATGCCCAGTGTTGTGAGGATTTGGGCCACGTCTTGATACATAGTTCTCGTGCGCCGAACAGTAGGCCATGAACAATGAACTGACGGCTCCCGTACCGTTCACAATATTTATCTCTCAGAAAAGGAATGCACCTTTCATAAATGTTCTGTTTCTCTTGATCGACTTGCGCAGACTGATTTGCATTGTTTGTTTCATAACGAATTTTCGGATCAACAATATATGTCACGCGAGAGATCTGCCACCTTGGCGACTTCCTTAAATGCAGATCAGTAGTGATTGATTGAGCAACACTATCAAGAAGTCTATTGGAGCATGTAGCACGTGGACCTCTTCGAAACAATCATAGCCCTCATTCATCAAGAATTTGCTAAGTTGATGTTTTACTTTGTGGTGCTTCTGATTTATGAGCAGTGAATTGAAGCGACAGTTCCCGAGCACATAGCTCGGAGTTTCCTTCTCCGTTGTTCAATTACGACCAAGGGATGACCCATTCTTTTCACTGTCATTACCAGGAACTCTTCTTAGATTCACGTTTAGTTCGATGAGAGCTGTTAGTTCTGAATGAGAGAAACCCCTGCTCCTTGTCTTGAACATTAACGACCAGCTTCCAAGTGAATATAGACGTAATAGTTTGCGTATCTGTCTGGGGGCCTAGGAAGCTATAGCATAGCCGTGATGCCTATTGATTTAATTCGGATCAGGCATTCCTCGATTTCACTAAGATAATTAAAAATTTTCATAAAGGGAAGATCCTTACTTTGAGTGGGGCGAGTTGGCCATGCGGTTAGGGACGCACAGCTGTGAGCTTGCATCCGGGAGATAGTGGGTTCGAACCCCACTGTCGGCAGCCCTGAAGATGATTTTCCGTGGTTTCCCATTTTCACACAATGAAAATGCTGGGCTGTACATTAATTAAGGCCACGTTCGCTTTCTTCTCACTCCTAGGCATTAACTATCCCATCGTCGCGATAAGACCTATCTGTATCGGTGCTACGTCAAACCAATTGTAAAATGGTTCATGGATACAGCTTTATCCATCGAGTTCGCTCTGAACTTAGCCTTTATTTCCTCTTTCGGATTACCCTCTTGCTATTGTTCCCACATGTTTGTACCAACAATCATTTAATATTGGTAGCTCCCTATCGAATTCCATTTCATTCGCAAAGTTGTTTCCAAGGAGTACCTCGCCTGTCAGATGGGAGTGGGACTCCGTTACTCCCACAGGTCCTAGGCTAGCTTAAAACGTTCTGAGTGTGCTCGGTGAAAATTCTTTGAAGCAAGATGCAACCCTTACTAACACACAGTCCAAGTGAGGATCTCTCCTCTAACGGGTTAGGGTGTTAGGGACCACCGGTGGGTTGTATAGTCCTAGCCGCCTGAGCACAAGGATGGCCATGTCCGAGATGCTCACTCCCTTTCCATAGCAACTGGTATTCCAGCTCTCAGGACCACTTAGTAGGCCACTCAGCCGTTGTCCATGGTTCACGAACTAGGACGTGACTACAGTAACCCACATCAGGAACCATAAATAATAATAATAATAATAATAATAATAATAATAATAATAATAATAATAATAATAATAATAATCTTCTCTTCTTTTCCTGCCGCTTTTTCCCACACCTGTGGGTTCGCGGGTGCGAACTGTGTCGCACATGTGGATTTGGCCCTGTTTCACGGGCAGATGCCTTTCCTGACGCCAACCCTATATGGAGGGATATAATCACGATTGCGTGTTTCTGTGGTGGTTGGTAGTGTGGTATCTTGTCTGAATATGTTGAGGAGCTGTTGAGACGGACACATATACCCAGTCCTCGAGCCAGAAGAATTAATCAGAAGTGATTAAAATCCCCGACCCGGTCGGGAATCGAACCCGGGACCCTCTGAACCGAAGGCCAATACGCTGACCATTCAGCCAACGCGTCGGATAGTAATAATATAAATAATAATAATAATAATAATAATAATAATAATAATAATAATAATAATAACAGCTTACGTGGGGGTCTGGTTCTGAAATGAATAGGAGCTAGGCATAACCCTGCGTAAGACACTGGGGTGGGGGCCCTCAACCCCGACACGGCGCGTCCCATATGGCTGATAGGGGAAGCTCCTGTAGATATGCAGGACAGGTGTGAATAAGGCTTAGCCAAATAAGCACCCGCGGATCAACTGAGGTAAACAGAGAAATGGTCAACGGCCTCGACGGCAGAAGAGGACATATCCCAATGGCAGAGAGGGCGGAAGAACCGAATCAAATCCACTTCGCGTCTGACTTGTAGCAAGCGGCAAGTGGTCAGCGTCTGATCACCAGAGGTGCGGCTGTAAATATGCTCCAGGAACTAACAATCCCTGGTTCTACACCACTAGCGAAAGCTAGAAGATTGCTTACAAGCAGACATGACTCGTAGAAGTAAAAACAAAATTACCCCAGGTGGACAATCCACCCACTCTAAAGTGGCAACCAAGCATTCGGATTCTGGGGAGCTTGGGCGAATACGAGAGAGCAAGTCGGAGTGCTCTGATAAACTTCCACGAAAGACTCACACTTTCATTGGCACATTCAACATTCAGACACTGATTCAAACAGGAAAACTGCACAATCTCACAACAGAACTTACAAAGCAGAAAATCCAAATTCTGGCCCTACAAGAAACACGCTTCACCAATTCAGAAACGATGAATTACAATAATTATAGGATCTTCAAAAGTGGAACAAACAAGAAAATTGGTAAAGGAGCAGCATTGTTAGGAATGGCCTTCTGTGTAGACAAAAAAGTTTTGGATTCAGTAATAGAGGTGAAACCCATCAACAATAGGCTTATGACCTTAAGAATCAGGCATACAAACAAAAAATACACCTTTATTAATGTGCATGCACCAACAAATGGAGACAATAAAAAGGAGCCTGAAAAAACAGAAAGATTCTGGGAAGAACTTGAAACAGAAATGGCCAAAATCCCTAAAAATGATGTGAAAATTCTACTCGGTGATTTCAATGCACAGCTTGGCAGGGAATACAAATACAGGAGGACAGTGGGAGACTATCCAGCCCACAGATTCACCAATAAAAATGGCACATGCCTCATTGAGTTATGCCAACAAAATAACCTCAAAATTATGTCAACATCACTCCGGAAGAATCCCAAAAAGCAAAAAACTTGGCGATCACCCATCCATCATTTAGGAGAATTTCAGATTGATCATGTGGCAATATCATATGATTACCAAAAGGAAATTCATGATGTGCAAGTGCGCAGAGGTGCTAACATCGATTCGGATCATTATTTAAGCAGAATCAAAATTAAATTCACACCCAAAGGGAAATTCAACAGGAAAACATCGGTGATTCCAAAATTTGATCTGCACAAAATCAAGGACTCCAAAATTTCAGAAGAATGGGAAAAACGACCTGCAGAGAGCTGGGAGAATTTCCAGACTAAAATCATCGAAACGGCGAAGGACCTAATCCCTCTTCGCAAGAAACCAAAACATCCTTGGTGGAATCAAGAATGTGAGACCGCACTAGAAGAAAGGAAAAAGGCATTTCAAAACTACAATTGTAACAAATCAGAAGAAACACAGAAGAAATTCTTCGAAGTTCGCAAGCATGTATCCAAGATTTTAAGACAAAATAAACGGAAATACGTCAATGTCCAACTGAAGTCAATTGAAGACAACTTCAAAAATTACAACACACACGATTTCTACAAGACCTTTGCGAACCAAGTTAAAGGATATTCCCCACAGAACCTTTGCTTTCGGAAGCACGATGGTAAACTAGCCTTGACAAATAAGGAAAACTGCCAAGAATTAGCTACATATTTTTCACAGCTTTTAAATTGTCCAGAACCCAAAAAGAGATTCCCGAAAGTACAGCCAGAAATCATACCGGAAAATTCGTCACCACCAACTCAAGAAGAAATTTATTCACATATCAAGAAACTTAAAGACAACAAAGCATCAGGGGAAGACGGAATTGTAGCTGAACTTCTGAAAAATTTAGGCCCAAATTCACTCAGAGAAATTACACAAATAATCCAAAACATTTGGCAAACCGAAAAGCTCCCGGATGACTGGAAGATTGCTCTAATCCATCCACTACATAAAAAAGGCAGCAAGTTAGACGTAAACAATTACAGAGGAATCTCACTTGTATCAGTCACATACAAAATACTATCAGCCTGTCTCTTGCATAGAACACAACAACAATTAGAACCCAAATTATCGGAATTTCAAGCAGGATTCAGACCAAACATGTCATGCCCAGAACAAATTTTCTACCTCAAAACCATACTTAAACTACGAGCTCTCAGACAAAAGCCTACGGTCTGCACATTTGTAGATTTCCAAAAGGCATATGATTCAATAGACATACCCTCACTATTCCAAATTCTAGAAGAGAGAGGACTAGATCCCAAAACCCTAGAACTCATAAGACAAACACTAACGGGCACAAAATCTAAAGTGAAATTTATGGGAGAAATTTCAGAACCCTTCGACATTCAAACAGGTGTGAGACAAGGTGATGGACTTCTCTCCTATTCTGTTCAACGTCGTCCTAGACAAGGTTATGGAAGAATGGGAGAAGGAACTCAAGAAACTTGAATCTTGGAAACCGATCCGATTGGGCTTTCCCAAAAACAACCTCTACGTACCATACCTTGCATTTGCGGACGATCTGGCGATTTTAATAGAGGATGAGGAGACTGCCATCAAGCAGCTTGAGATACTTAAGGAATCTGCAGAAAAAGTGGGACTACAGATTTCATTTGAGAAAACTAAATTCTTCTGTTCAAAGACAGATATCACGAGCCTGAGAACAAAATATGTTAAAATCGACCGGGTCTCATACTTTAAATACCTCGGAGAATTCATCGAACCGACAGGCCTTGAGAAGATCTCACAGCAAAACCGTCTCCAAAAGAGTCAAGAAGGCATTAGGGTTAGTTCAAGACATCTACAACAAAAAATGCATGTCAAGACAGACAAAAATTCGGCATTACAACACAGTCATAAAACCAACACTCCTTTACGCAAGTGAAACATTGTCACTTAACAGTAAACAAGAATTAGAAGAAATAAAAAAGCAAGAGAGGAAGATCATCAGGAAAATCCTAGGAGCAAGATATACCCAAGATGGTTACAGGCTACAATCAATCAAAACAACAGAAAAAGTTTCAAACATTGAAACTGACATTAGGAAAAGACGAATGAAATTCTTTGGACACCTCACAAGATTACCACAAAATCGACTGTCAAAAAGAATATTAAATTATGTTAGCTCGCTTAAGAATTCAACACCTTGGCTGGACGAACTTCGAAAGGACCTCAAAAACGCAAACATATGTGCAACAGACATTTTAGAAAGAGACACCTTCAGACACAAAGTCAACAAGTGGGAAGTTACATCAGAGCAACCAAAGCAGAAACAGTGCAGGCCGAAATGGTCGGAAGAACGTAAACAAGCCTTCTCAGAGAGAATGAAAGCCTATTGGAAGAACAAGAAGAACCCAAAGAAAGCTTGATTGAGTTGTTTGCTTAACGTCTTCCATTATTGGGAGAATACGCTAATAATAATAAAAAATAATAATAATAATAACAATAATAATAATAATGATAATAATAATAATACAGTTATGTTTTCGACCCCTACAGACATCTTCCTTTGCAACAGAATGTAGAACGCTGTATTTTAGGTCAGGATATTAGAGAAGGAATTTCGAAATATCTCGGAACATCGAATTCGACAAATTGGAATATATATTTTTTTTTCATCACTACCTTCATAGAAAGGAGACTGCTGTTGGACAGACTCTCTTGAGAACATATTGCATCTGCATATCTATCGTAATGGCCATGCTGTCCTCGATCGGCTAGCGTAGAGCGAGCCCGAGATATTGAGAACGGAAATTGAGTTGTCATCTTTAGAGGACTGCATGTAGAATTTCTGTCACGTTGAAGAGAAGGGGGCAGAGAAAAATAATCTTGAAGATAGATGTGTTCTTGACTTCCATCTTAAAACAGACCTTGTCACTGAGACACCGTGCGATCCCGGATATGGTTACCTATTTCCCGTCTCCATCTTCTCCAACAGTTCTTGGTAAATTGCATTCTACTCGGTCTGGATCGCAGAAGAAAGAAACTGATGAGCTATATGGGCGGAAGGAACTGGTTCGAACTTCAGGCAGCAGTTATGAACTTCTTGAAATAGTGCGGATCACACCCGGTGTCTTTGTGAAATCCTGTTATTGCTGCCCTAAGGATTGATCCTCCAGCTGTAATCGAATTCCCCAGCCCGTAATGGAATTTGAATCATGTTATGAAGGTGCAGGGAAAATTGAAGAACTTTAGACTACTTTTAACATAGTGAATTCTTGTTTGCTCTTTGTAATTTCCTTGAACATAGATGTAGGGCCTATTTCTAAGTATTGGAAGAAATGAGGGGGTTCTGTTCGGGACATTTTCGTGAGGTTTAATAAGAACTTATCGTCCCTTTACCTGCTGGTGCCATCGAGAACCTGTTAGTAATCACGAGTTGGGTTATATTCCTATATCGGAGTGTGTCTGTCGAGTGTAATTATTAAGAGTTTTGTATTTTCTTCTTATGCATTTAATGAAAAATCTACAACCTGTTTTCCAGTCATTGACGGATCAGGGATGTAATGAATGAAAGATATATAGGCTGTTATTACAATGGGGTCGCCACTCCCAAGATGATTTATTAATGAGTGATAAATGCTATGAAATGATAATGGAGTGTGTTGTTGGAATGAAAGATGACAGGGAAACCTGGAGTATCCGGAGAAAAACCTGTCCCGCCTCCGCTTTGTGCAGCACAAATCTCACATGGAGTCACCGGGATTTGAACCACGGTATCCAGCGGTGAGAGGCCGACGCGCTGCCATCTGAGCCACGGAGGCTCTTATGTATTTATGTATTTAATGATACATCATAATTAATCAGTCTGTGTTTTAATTGAACAAGACGCTTTATTGTATGATTCATACGTGTTAACCTCTTCGAGCTCGTAAAAGTAATCTGTATAGGACATTTCCAGCGTGCCTGCCTCTTACCCGGAGGCCCCGGGTTCGATTCCCGGCCAGGTCAGGGATTTTTACCTGGACCTGAGGGCTGGTTCGAGGTCCACTCAGCCAACGTGATTAGAATTGAGGAGCTATCTGACGGTGAGATGGCGGCCCCGGTCTAGAAAGCCAAGAATAACGGCCGAGAGGAATCGTCGTGCTGACCACACGACACCTCGTAATCTGCAGGCCTTCCGGCTGAGCAGCGGTCGCTTGGTAGGCCAAGGCCCTTCAAGGGCTGTAGTGCCATGGGGTTTGGGGTTTGGTTTGGTTTGGTACAAACAAGTGGGAACAATCGCAGGATGGTACTCGGAATGATGAGAAAACGGCTAATTTTGGGAATGAACTCGATGGATGAAGCTGTACGCATAAACCGGCTACGGTGGTGGGGTCATGTGAGGCGAATGGAGGAGGATAGGTTACCTAGGAAAATAATGGACTCTGTTATGAAGGGTAAGAGAAGTAGAGGTAGACCAAGACGACGATGGTTAGACTCAGTTTCTAACGATCTAAAGAGGTATAGAACTAAATGAGGCCACAGCACTAGTTGCAAATAGAGGATTGTGGCGACAGAGGCTTGCAGACTGAACGCTGAAGGCATACCGGTCTATAATTATCATGTATGTATGTATATAATAAGCAGCGTAGAGTTCCTACAGGAGAAATATTAGATGGCAATGGTCATAGATTAAAATATTCTCCTCATAAATTCCTTCAGTGACTTTCAGAGTACAGTCTTTTCAACATTTCATTTGTCCGACTCGTTGGCTGAATGGTCAGCGTACTGACCTTCGGTTCAGAGGGTCCCAGGTTCGATTCCCGGCAGGGTCGGGTATTTTAACCAGCATTGGTTAATTTCGCTGGCACAGGGGCGGGGTGTATGTGTAGTCTTCATCATCATTTCATCCTCATCACGACGCGCAGGTCGCCTACGGAGTCAAATCGAATGACCTGCATCTGGCGAGCCGAACATGTCCTCGGACACTCCCGGCACTAAAAGCCATACGCCATTTCATTTTTTCAACATTTCCTTTCATAAATAGATTAAAATATTCTCCTCATAAATTCCTTCAGTGACCTTCAGAGTACAGTCTTTTCAACGTTTCCATTCATAAGTTTGGTAAGTAAGGCAATTCTTAAAACAAGGAAAAGAAAGAAAAATAATAATGAAGGAATGTGTTTTCTGGTTGTATTTCCGCCGATCTCCGATATCGACTATGACGACCAGCATTGAGCCATAGTATGGACACCGCGTGGTTACAAGCTCACGGGATCGTTACAAATGTACCCCAAGTTAGATTTTAGTGCATGCTTAGTAGACGCTCTTAAATTTTGTAATGTTGTGAAGTAAAATAAATGGGAAGTCCGCACGTAAAACTATGAGTGTTGGTGATATTTGGTATTTGATAGGGGGGTGTAATGATATCTTCTCATATGAGTTGCACGCCTGAAAAGCACTGTGCGCCTAGTGTGCAAAGTGCTAAGTCGAACTGCAGATCATTCATATCTCTCTCTCTCTCTCTTTATCTTTCTCTCCCTCTCTCTCTCTCTCTCTCTTGCAGATACCGCTCCACCGGAAGTCAAACTAATCTTTTTTTTTTTTTGCTATTTTGCTTTACGTCGCACCGACACAGATAGGTCTTATGGCGACGATGGGACAGGAAAGGCCTGGGAATGGGAAGGAAGCGGCCGTGGCCTTGATTAATGTACAGCCCCAGCATTTGCCTGGTGTGAAAATGGGAAACCACGGAAAATAAACTAGCAGTTTCCCGCTGGCTCTGTCCGCAATGTACAAAGTATCGTGTTGTTCGTTACTATTCTCACGGATGTATTTGCAAAGTTTTAAGTTAATGAAATAAAGCACATGATCTGCTGTCGTAATAGAATGTAATATTATGTCAACAAAACACTTGAAAATACATCACACAAAGAAATTGAATTAAACGTTCCTTGGAACAACACCACACGCCGAACTGTTAAAAAGTCCTTCAAAGATCGTCATTGAGACAAATATACTCATATCTTATCTCAGTATCTACCAATTTAAGTAGTTATTACCTCAAAAGAAAGCGCTTGATCCACTGAGTGTTTTTAGACCAAAACCAAAACCTTGTACTTCAATTAGAACGAAAGACATGATTGCTTCAATGAGAAAAAATGTTGAAGAAATGAGACTTCAAATTGAATGTGCACTCATAACTTTCCTCAGAATCAACCAATTTGAATAGTTAAGAGCTGAAATGAAAGAGCTTGATTTAATGACTGTTCTTTGGCCAGAACGAACTCCGTACCTCAATTAGAACCAAATATATGATTGCTTCAAAGAGACAAGAAATTGAAAAATCAAATAATTTGAGGAAGGCGGAAGTTACGTGATTTATATTACCGGTTGACAAATCTGTGCATGAATACCTTTCAGTTAAAAAAATGAAGGAAATCCACCGGATAGAATGGCCGGACTGACTGACTTTAGTTTTCATAACTTTTTAAAGTATATAGATAGTTTACTTGCTGTGCGGCGTGCATATACAATATCTACAATGTATATAATTATGAAACCTCACGCCGTTCAGTAGTAAGGAGGCAACTTAATAATGTACTAATCGCAGGTTATAGGTACGTGATCCCATAATTAAAAATGATCGTTATTAAAATTTTCTGTTCCCCTTATTACATGCCCTATATTATACCAACATACAGTATACAGTACTTGTGTGGGACAGCACTGTGGCATGACTTCAGATTATCGTAGGTTGTGTATGATACCTTTCCCCTTCATGGTTGGATGTAATTTTATTTTACTAAGATAATTAATATTAATTCATGAAGTACATCAATCATCTTTATATTCGGGCTGTTTGTTCCAATCAAAAATATAGTGTTATGCTATACTGAATTAATTATCTTATTTCTCAATCAACCAGAAAACATTGATCTGCATTTAGGGAAGTCGCCCAGGTGGCAGATTCCCTATCTGTTCTTCTAGCCTTTTCTTAAATGATTGTAAACAAATTGAAAATTTATCGAACATCTCCCTTAGTAAATTATTCCAATCCCTAATTCCCCTACCTATAAACGAATACTTGCCCCAATTTGTTCTCTTGAATTCCAACTTTATCATCGTATTGTGATCTTTCCTATTTTTAAAAACACCGATAAAACTTATTCGTCTACTAATATCAATCCACGCCATCTTTCCACTGCCATCTTGGAACATACCGCGTAGTCAATCAGCTCGTCTCCTTTCTCCGAAGTCTTCCTAGCCCAAACTTTGCAACATTTTCGTAACGGTACTACTGTTTTGTCGGAAATCACTGAGAACAAATCGAGCTGCTTTTCTCTGGATTTTTTTTGCAGTTTTCGAATCAAGTAATTTTGTTGATGATCCCATACTCTGGAACCATACTCTAGTTGGGAGTCTTACCAGAGACTCGTATGCCCTGTTATTGTATGTTATATTATATTGTATTCTAATGATTAATATTTTACCATCTACAATTTGAGAGCTGAAGATATGAATTAAATGGGGCTTCATTGCCCTACGGATGTAATCTTGAAGTACAGTAATCAATCAATCAATCAATCAATCAATCAATCAATCAATCAATCAATTTCTGTCTCGTCATTTCACGCTGGCCTTCGTAATTGCGGAGCGGTTTTGGATTTTGGAAGAAAATTATGATAATCAGAAAATTTCCAATCCGAACAGGTTCCAGTGCACTGAGATAGTGGCTGCAGTTGAGTTTGGAAGAGAGTGACCAGAAAAGCCGACTCCAGCTGACTGCGAAATGGCTGGCAGCAGCAAAAGAGGAAGAAGAAGAAGATGGAGAAGAATTGTATTTTCTCGGCTTCGTCACATTGTCTTACTGTAACGTAATAGCATCTCCGCTCCTTTCGCTCTGAATATTACGGACAGCCGTGAGATGGAAGTTAATGAGAACCTAAAATATATATCGATGGTCGAGAAGGAAAGGGCTGCAATTCAAAATCCATTATTTTTCAGGAGAAGAGTCTCAAGTTTCACTAGTTTACATCATTCCCTCTCAAAAATACGCTTGTTACACTATTTTCGTTATGAAAATTGGTGTGCACACAGTTCTTACATCATATATATAAATAAAGTTGTAGGGGTTTCGCTGTCTGTAATTTCATTTGTTCTGCCAATTTTTCAGACATTTATTCGATTTAGGTCAACTCAAGACCGTATCATTTGTTTTTAGCTGCCGTGTCTGTTTGTCTGTCTGTTCCACCATCACGGCGAAATGGCTGGATAGATCTCAACCAAACTTCATATTTAAAGTATAGGCCTACTCATCCAGGGGAAGGTTTAGATATGCATATGATTTAGTAATTTTTGTAAGTTGCTTTACGTCGCACCGACACGGACAGTTCTTATGGCGACGATGGGACAGGAAAGGGCTAAGAGTAGGAAGGAAGCGGCCGTGGCCTTAATTAAGGTACAGCCCCAGCATTTGCTTGGTGTGAAAATGGAAAACCACGGAAAACCATCTTCAGGTCTGCCGACAGTGGGGTTCGAACCCACTATCTCCCGAATACTGGATACTGGCCGCATTTAAGCGACTGCAGCTATCGAGCTCGGTGTGTGTGATTTAACAATCACTGAATAGGCTGGGTGTTTATAGGAAAGCCACATCAGTTTTCTTTTTTCTCTTATACTATTGAGTTTCTGTAAAATCTGTGGACTGTATGTGAAACGTTCCTTCATATCAAACAACTTTTATTATGTACATAATTTCGCTTGGTCACATGACACTCTTTCCTTAGATGGAAATTTCCGAGCTGTTCTAATGTATAACTTTCTGGCCCCCGAAAATAACGAAATATGGGGGCAATTTCAACTGCTTTCTGAACGGTAAATCATTTCAGAAAGCAGATTACACTATCGCAGCTCAATTCGGAGAGATCTTCAACTTTGGTCCTATGACTTCTTTTCGTATCTCGATTCGCTGTACGTTAGATAGCGCTTGCATTTGTCGATCATAATCATATCTCGCAAACTCGATTGTTACTGGGATTAGGAAAAAGGGCCTCTCATTGTAATGAAAACTCTTCATCTCTATCGTGAGTTGGCAAGTGAGCTTGCCATTATCATCAAAACTCACGAACTCGACTGTGAATGGCAGTAGGAAATGTGGCCTTCCATTATCATTGAAACTCCTCAACGCGCACCTTACATCAGAAACAACGTATGGTTTGCTCCCCGTTTTGTTTTTCGGATAGCGCTAAGAGATATGCAATATAATATAATGTTACTCACTGCGTGTACAGTAATTTACGTATAAATCCATATACAAGGTAAAATACCGTAGCAAAGCACGGGTACATTCGCTAATTTATTATTATCTGGAAAAGAGTTACAACTCAAAATGGCCCTTTCAAATTAAGCAAAGTGACTGTCAGGACATTGAATTCTTTATAAGTGCTCCCTGCCGTGATTATATTAGATTTTGTTTTGCAACACTTTCTGAGGTTATAGAGGTTGAAAATGAGCTAAACGTTTGTGATAAAATATCAAAAATGCATTTAAATACAGTTGTAACCCTTTCGTTCTCAGCCATAGGTATGATAGTTCCTTGAAAGAAACTCTCTGTTTGCGAACGCTGACGGAAGGAAGAAAAAAGACCTGTTCTTGAGAAAGGATGGGGTGTAATGTGCTGTACATTACAGGCAGGCAGGCAGGCAGACAGACAGACAAGCAGCAGCTGTTGCCGGGCGGAGTCTCCACATACCGGACGGACGAACAGAGTGCACCCATGCGGTTACCAGAACACTGCAGCACATTAACTACCAGCTTTAATTACACTATAAAGTTCTTCGACGGAAAGGAACAGTGACACCGTTACCTGCAGATGACATCAGCGGACAACTTGCCTCTAACTTACAGCTGAAAATCCTCAGCCTGTTTCGAATTTCAAACGGGTCAGGAATAGAGTTAATGAAGACCCCCATCTAGCGGCGAGGATAGGAACTCTGCCGGCTGCCGAAGCCTGTCGCACTCCTTTGGAGCAATGATTAATGACTGACAGATGAAATGGAATGATATTGGAGAGTGTTGCTGGAATGAAAGCCGACAGAGAAAACCGGAGTACCCGGAGGAAAAACTGTCCCGCCTCCACTAGGTCCAGCACAAATCTCACATGGACTGACCGGGATCTGAACAAGGGCACCCAGCGGTGAGAGGCCGGCGCGCTGCCGCCTGAGTCAGGGAAGCTGCTCTTATAGATGATGACGATTATTATTGTTGTTATTATTATTATTTCTTAATCAGTTTACCCTCCAGCGTTGATTTTTCTCTCGGACTCAGAGTGGGATCCTGCCTCTACCACATCAAGGGCAGTGTCCTGGAGCGTGAGACTTTGGGTCGGGGATATAACTGAGGAGGAGGACAAGTATATCGCCCAGGTGGGCTCACCTGCTATGCTGAACAGGGGCCTTCCGGGGGGATGGGAAGATTGGAAGGGATAGACAAGGAAGAGGGAAGAACCGGTGGTGGTCTTAAGTTAGGTACCATCCCGGCATTTGCCTGGAGAAGAAGTGGGAAACCGCGGAAAACCACTTCGAGGATGGCTGAAGTGGAAATCGAACCCCTCTACACATTTGACCACCCGAGGCTGTGTGGACCCCGTTCCAGCCCTCGTAGCACTTTTCAAATTTCGTGACAGAGCCGGGAATCGAACCCAAGGGTGGCAGCTAATCACGCTAACCACTACACTACAGAGGCGGACATTATTATTATTATTATTGTTATTATTATTATTATTATTATTATTATTATTATTATTATTATTATTATTATTATTATTATTGTTCCGAGGTATCTCTGGAACAGCAGAGGTGAAAGAAGGTGCGGGCTGGAATGGGTCTAACTACAAGTCTTAAAGATGAATTTAAAATTTAAATAAAGGTTATATTTTCAACAGATAACAACATTTAACAATTTTCACTAGGTGAAGTAACAAGGAAAATCAGGTACAATGCAACTTTACAAAAAGAAAGCACAAGATCAGGAGGTCTTTACAAATTCTGGGCTACGAGTCCAAATTCGTCAATCCTTGAGCTCTCAGCTCACAACCACAAAATACCAAAGGGCAGAACGCCCCTAATTACATGGAGCACTAGCTCCCGGCAATCAAAATGTCACGCCTCCCCGAGTCACCTTTCAAAATACCAAAAAGAGATGACCCGCTCTCAATCTTTCAAGCCTATTAAGAGGCCATAAACGGACTTTACACTTAACTGCCCGTAAGGCATACTTATATATAAACAGGGGTAACTTGTACCCATTCTACCTGGGCCTTAGTGGACAAATACTAGGTTAATAAAAACGGCCCAAAACGCAAAAGGAATGGAGGCGTGAATTAGCACTCCTAAATAGACATCTTAAAACCTAAGAGGCACTCGGCCGATAATACAGGGGCTAATCCCAATCTATGGAGGTGACTAGCCTACAGAATAAATTTAACACATTAAGAAGGAAGAGAAAAACGATTACGAAAACGTAGTGACCTCAAATTCAAAAATGAAGGGGAGCTCGAGAGGGTAAGGCACTGTCTATTCCCGAATTACAGTTCAAGATAAATGAAGTTTTACCAGATAGGAAGGATTACATGTTTTAAGTTATGGTTTACATATTAAAGGTTTCGAACCTGCCCCGCGGGTTAAACTGCTGAGCTAGCAAAAAAAGATGTTAAACGGCCATTACCTTGTTGAAGAGCTGCTGCCTGAAGAACGAGGCACTTCCCGCCCCCTGCTACATATTCACACACTGAGCCAGATGTTATTCGAGTGGCCCGGAGACAAGAAAATCAGCAGTTTTATACCCTCGTGGAAGATTCGAGACCTTTTCTGAGTGAAACAGCCACACCCACAACCTTTTATTGGTCGGTTAAAATTTACACCTCAAAAAAATGAAGAAGAAACCTGTGATACGTGGGAAATTAAATACAGAAATTCTTGATTGGCTAGCTTCAACATAGGCAGAAAGAAAGGATTAATATTGCCAACCCACAAATGAAAGAACAAAATTTATTAAAAGACAAAACTTATGAATACAAAATTTCTCCAAGAAGGTTCATTCCTTCGCACCACAGTGCATTATCATAGGTTTTTTAAGCAGTGACATCTATAAGAGAATGTCCACACTTCTTCATCAATGAGAAACAAAAACAAATCAAAATACACACGGTGACATCTTCTGATAAACAATTGAATTGATTCCGTTTTTAAAGTTCAGAGTTTCTCCTGTAGAGGAGTTTCAATTGGCGCAACATTTGAACTTGCGTCGTGGAGGTGTACCGCCCGGTACAATAATAATAATAATAATAATAATAATAATAATAATAATAATAATAATAATAATAATTATTATTATTATTATTATTATTATTATTATTATTATTATTATTATTATTATTATTATTATTATTAAGACTTTAAAACTTAAGGTTATATTTCTTTTCAGATATTAAATTTTAACAAAATAATTCGCTTGGCGACAGAACAAGATGTCAGATACAGAGCTAGTTTGGTACAAAGTAGGAAAAAAACAGGAAAACCCAGTAAGGTGAGATACAAAATTTGAGCCTCAAGCTCCCAATTGGCACAAGTCCCTACATCACTACTGTAGCGTTTAGTTAGATAGTCAAGGAGACGAGTCTCCCAATTTCTTTTACAGGATATTTAAATCACACAATTTTCACGAGCACCTTTTGCTCCAAATGTTACAAGTTACGGCCTTCCAAAGGCGCCATTCAGTATTTACACAAATATCTTTTAAATTACAAGAAAGAGCCTCTATGCTCTGTAATTTTACCAAGCAGACTGCGCTCCAAAACCCTTACTCAAGGCAACCTTTAATTTTTACATTTGTGACCAGAGCATCTTTGCTCAATAAGGTTTACACCTTAAGGCCTCTCTAGGCACGACCTACAATTTACAAGACCGTATTAGTTGTCTTTTGAATTTACATGAAAGAAATAATACAGGGGTATCGAGTACCCATTCTACCGGGGCCTTTGTGGAAAGCAGCAGGTTCAATTACTGGCCCAAAAATCAAGACTGTATGGAGGCGAAAACTTGCGCTCCTTGAAATCAACGAAAACCATACTTGAGCTTGTGGCCCAACGACACAGAGGCTAATCCCAAATACTGAGGTGCCTAGATGGACAAGTTACGTTACAAATTACAATAGTGAAAAGAGTTACAAAATCGTAGTCACGTCAAGAATAAATTGAAGGGGAATTCGATAGGATAACGCACTCTCTATCCTCGGTTTTTAGTTAAGTGCTATAGACTAGTTGAACGTTTGCATGAGAAGAAATAAAAAATTACATTTTCGGAATTTTACAGTTACATTACTAAGGATTGGAAACCTTCCCCTCTAGCTAGCTTGCAAAGATAATTACGGAGTTAGAAAAATGGTGGCAATTACCTTAGCTGATGTTCTGCTTGCCGATGGATGAGGCCCCCTCCTCCTCTCTTAACACACACTCAGTAACAAGACGATCAATAAGACAAGTTAGCTCGAAAAGGTGTCCGCTTTTATACCCGAGAGGAAGGTTCGAGAAGGCTCTGGACTAAGTCCAGGCACACCCTCTACTTTTTATTGGACAATCGAAAAGTTACAAGAAGCCTGTGATTGCCTGAAAATTAAATACACACCATTTCTGATTGGCCAGACTCCAAAGCTGGCGCGATGAGTCAGAAGTGTAGCACGCTTTGAAATATCAAAAACAAAAAATAACTTAATCGATTCATTTTAGAAAACCCATAAATACAAAATTTCTTTAAATGTTTAGTGGTTACACTTTACACCAGAGTGCATGACATCAGTTTTTTAATAGAAACATCTATGGAGAAAAGTCCGAATTTATTGAAATAATTGTTGCACACTTTGTGTTAGATAGCGTTCTTCAAGGCGCTATATTTGAATGCACGGGGTTGAGGTGTACCGTCCGGTAGTATTGTTATTGCTATTATTATTATTATTATTATTATTATTATTATTATTATTATTATTATTATTATTATCTAAATAAATACAGAAATAGATTAAGAATCAAAAGATGCAAAGACAAAATTGTGGTTGATTTTTGCTTCATATTTTGTACTCTCTGCTTGAAGTCTTTTAGTGGTACCTCAACAGCTTGCTAGGTTTAAGTCAGCTGCGAGTGTAACCGTTTCGCCAATTAAATGGGCGTTTGCAACTGTCATTCGGTGCGAATATAAAACAGCGGCAAACAGCTGGAACACCGCAGTGGAATGAATATACATCAAATCATTTCCATAACGTTCCTATCTATAACACAGCTTACAAATTTGATCCGCCACGGATAACAGATTAAGCGATTTCTGTGCCTCGCCGCTTGAATTATTATTGATGTATTAATATATTTATTTACAGTACGTTCAGGACTCTATTATTAACTCATTAACTGCCATTTTCCTCCTGTAATTTAAACTTTTTCTTTCGTTTTTTGAAGGTGTAGTTACGATGAAATAACACCAAGAATACATTTTGAATAACTTTTATTTTTTTCCAGTGTGGTACGAAAAAGAATTGGTCTGCTGGTTAGTCTTGTCTTCTCCTCCTAGAAATCCTTCATTCTTTCACTGTGATTCCTCGATATTTTCTCAAATCAGGTGCTATTGTGTCTTGTAGTTTGATTTTCCTGGAACCCCTTAAATTTATTAGCCTTCATTCGAAATGCGCCTTGATTCCAGATCTCCTTTGGGTTGATCACAACGTTGTCCATGTTTCTTTCCCTGTTTCTTCGATGTATTTTGTGGTTTTGTTTAGTCCGGCTCCTTAGGTGGTCAGTATATTGGTTCTGAGGGCCCGGTTTTGATTCCCGACCAGACCGAGGATTTTAACAGCATGTGGTGAATAATCCTTCCGATTCGGGGACTGGTGTTTGTGTTTCTGTTAATGCACTTTTCTTCATGCAGTAGTGAAGAGCATGCGGCCGTGAAACTGGACCTGCATATAAAGTGCCGACCCTAATAAACTGAGATTAAGGCCAGGAAAAGGAGAAGAGAATTTTGTGCTTGCCTTCAGATTGATGATGCCATTGAAGGTTTTTTCTTTGGTCTGACTCATTGGCTGAATGGTCAGCGTTGAGGCATTCGGTTCAGAAGGTACCAGGTTCGATTTCCGGCCGGATGCCGGGAATTTAATTCGTGTTTGATTAATTCTTCTGACTTGGGAACTGGGTGTTTATGTTTGTTCAAACACTTTCCTCTTCATATTCAGACAACACACTACACCAACCAGTTGGTGAAGAACTCTGTTTTCTCCAAAGACACTTGAAGACCCACTTTGGCTGCTTGTCTTGTGAGGCAATTGATCTGTATTGTTGCAGTATCCAGCGAATCCGCAATCAGTGCCATGTCGTTAGCAAAGGCCATGCAGTCTACAACCAGCCCTTCCTTCTTATGACCCAGGTATATCCCACTCTGGATATCCAAGTTGGTCAGTTCTCTCCGCCATTCTCTCACAACCTTTTCAAGGACACAGTTGAAGAGAAGTGGGGAAAGTCTATCCTCTTGTCTCGCTCCTGGTTTAATCTCGAAAGTTTCCGAAACCACGCCTCTAAATGTAACCTTGGAATGGGTGTTAGTCAATGTTTCTATAATGAGTATGCGGGTTTTGTTGTCTAATCCCAGTTCCTGGAGAATTTTATTAAGTATTTCTCTATCATCGGAGTTGTAGGCCTTCCGAAAATCAACAAAAGTGAGGACCACGTTGCGGTTTCTCATTTTGAAGTACAGTTTTAAGGTTGAGGATCTGTTCAGCACACTGATCCTTCATTCGTTGCTCGTGCTGTTCTTTTCTTTCCTCCTTCCACGTCTTTCCCGTCCTCAACTTTGGCCTTTCTTGAAAACCTTGGTGGTCTTTTAGTTTCCTCTTGAATGGGTTGCGTTCTTGTATATTTTTTAAAAATTTATTTAATTGACCTTTGTTGATACAACATTTTGTCATCCTCTATGTACAAGGAACACTCACTGCACACATAAAAAGAATTGTCAGTGTAAAGGACATACAACAATGAAAATCAGATTACCGCAGTCTTCCGGAAGAAGAGGGGGAGAAGCAACAAAACAAAACACAAAACACTGCACAACACTGGCAACAATTCGAAGAGCACAAAGTCAAATTCTTATTTCCGCGGTTCTCAAAAAGTTCATCACAGCATTGAGAACTGAATTGTTTTCACCGTGCAACACCAATGCAGCGCTGGTCGGGAACGGTACTTGTAGATCAGATAGTTCAAATAAAAAGCGGCTGCGAGAAACTTCATAAAGGCCACACTTAAACAAAATGTGGTTGAGATCTCCATCCTCCGCATACTGATATCGACAGCGTGGTGAAGCCAAAACTCCTATGCGATAGAGATGTGAGCGTTCTTGTATATCTTCATAAGTGATCCTCATTTCCTCTAGGTCCCTTTGAACCAAGTTAGCTGGGTCTTCTTAAAAATAGGTAAGGATCAGATTCGATAATAGTGTGGGTTTCATTCTTAGCAAGTGGCCATAAAATGCAATTCTCCTTCTCCGCATGACATCAGAGATCTTCTGGACACTAGTATACAGCCCATGGTTATGCCGGCGTCTATATTCATCTTTATCTTTAATTGGCCCAAAAATTTCCCTTAATATATTTCTTTCTTTAATTTCCAGTTTTTCCATCAGGCCTTTCTTGTTCATTGCAAGGCTTTCCACTGCATAAAAAGCCTCTGCTCTTATGACAGTGCAGTAATGTCTGAGTTTTGCGTTCAAGGATATGGACTTTTTGTTGTAAACGTCTTTGGTCAGTTGATAAGCCATTTCCATTTTTTTCATGCGCAACGCGAAAGCTTCTTTTTCAGAGATGTTTGCTTCTATCCATTCGTCGAGATATGTAAACTTATCTGTCGGTTTGATTTCCCCCTGGTTTACTTTTAGCTCTTGATGTTAGCTTGATGTTAGTTATGAACTGCGTTTTCTCCAAAGAGATCTGGAGGCCTGCTTTTTCCCGTCTGTGTCTTGAGGTGATTAATTTGCTTTGTAGACATGTCTAAAGAATCAGAGAAAGTTGCTAGATCATCTGCAAAAGCTAGACAATCAATTGAAAGCTCCATGTTCTTGTAATCCAAACTCACACCATTTTGGAGCCCTTCGTTGTTAATTTCTTTGCGCCACTCACGATTTACTTTTTCAAGGATGCAATTGAAGAGCAGGGGCGAGAGCCCATCTTCCTGTCTACCTCCTGTCTTTATCTTAAAAGCGTCTGAAATTTCTACTCTGAACTTAATTCTGGAGGTTGTTTTAGCTAGGGTCCGTTCGGTGATTGCCCTGGTTTTGTTATCCAAGCCAAATTCCATTAGGACTTGAATATGAGTGATTCTATCAATCGAGTCATAGCCCTTCTTGAAGTAGCCGAAGGTCACCACAAATATGTCCGACTCGTTGGCTGAACGGTCAGCGTACTGGCCTTCGGTTCAGAGGGTCCCGGGTTCGATTCCCGGCCGGGTCGGGGATTTTAACCTTAATTGGTTAATTCCAATGGCATGGGGGCTGGGTGTATGTGTTGTCTTCATCATCATTTCATCCCCATCATGACGCGCAGGTCGCCTACGGGAGTCACATAGAAAGACCTGCACCTGGCGAGCCGAACCCGTCCTGGGATATCCCGGCACTAAAAGCCATACGACATTTCATTTACCACAAATATTATTATTATTATTATTATTATTATTATTATTATTATTATTATTATTATTATTATTATTATTATTATTATTATTATTATTATTATTATTATTATTATTTACCATGAGACCTACTAGGCACCATATGTGAATTTAAATTCATCCTTCCTTGTTGTTTTCTCTTGTGTTCTTTCTAGTATTCTTTCATCATTGCACCATGCTTTATTCTTCTTTCCACAGACCACTTGAAATCGGGTTCGAATCCCACTGTCGGCAGCCCTGAAGATGATTTTCCGTGGTTTCCCATTTTCACATCAGGCAAATGCAGGGGCTGTACCTTAATTAAAGCCACGGCCGCTTCCTTCCAACTCCCAGGCTTTTCCTATCCCATCGTCGCCATGAGACCTATCTGTGTTGGTGTGACGTAAAGCCAACATTCATTCTTCATTGGAATCTTTTCATTCTTAAAACTTTCTTTTAAACAAATCTCTCTTTGTATATTTCGCTATTATTTTGTTTCTCTCTAAATCTTTTTTGACCTTTTATGTCCCCCAAACGTACTTGAATGTCTGCTTTGTCAGTCAGTCAACATCCAGTCTATATATGTCAAAAAAATACCAATCTCTTTTTTCTTACTGTTTCTGTTCTATTTTAGTATGTTCTGGTATATTTCCTTATTACTTCTTAATTTCTATTGTTCTGTTGTTTTCATTGGTCGTAAGATTTTTCTCATGATTCGTCTTTTTTGTACTTCCTGTTTATCGAAACTGTAGTTCAAAACTAGACAGTCACTTGAGTAAAGGCATTCTGGTTTCACCACTGCACTGTAGTGCCTTATTATTATTGTTACGATGTTTTTGTGATGGACAGAGGTGAAAGAAGGTGCGGGCATGGATGGGTCTATCTACCTCAATCAAAAGATTAATTGAAAGGTTTAAGAATCAAAGTTATATTTTTATCCTCTTTTTCAGTTTTTTATTTTTTTAAATAAACATATTACATGAGGTGACTAGTTGGAGAAAATTTAAGTTACTAGGTTACGGTTACAAAAACATACTCACCTCAAAAACAAGTTGATGGGGAACTCGAGAGGGTGACACACTCTCTATTCCCGAATTTCGTCCAAGTTTATAGGCTACTTTTGAGATTTACATTTGAAAATGAAGTTTACATTATTGGAAATAAAGGTCACCGGTACATAATTAACGACAAGAAACCTTCCTCTCGGGTTAGCTTTCAGAGTTGTTAAATGGCTGCCATTACCTTATTGCGCTGGACTGCTCGATGAAGGGCGAGACGCCCCCGCCTCCACTATTAGCACACACTCAGTAGCCTGGACGATCAAGAAGACAAGGTAGCTCGAAAAATTGCCATATTTTATACCTGAGAGGAAGGTTAGAGAGAGATCTGAGTTAAAACTCGACACACCCCAAAATTTTTATTGGATAACTAAATATGAAGAAGAAAGATCTGACAGGTTGAAAATTTAATACAGGAAATATACTATTGGCCACTTTTGAAGTTGGCGGAAGGAGTTCGAAGTGTTGACAACTTTAACATACAAAAAAAAAAAGACAATCAACTCAGTGTAGTAAACCTAGGAATACAAAATTAGTTTATCACCTTAGTAGCGACATCTGTTGACCAAAGTCCGAACTTCTTGTTCTAGTTGTTTCAAGTTTTAAGTGTAAGATGTCATTTCACAAGGCGATTGATTTAAATTATTATTATTATTATTATTATTATTATTATTATTATTATTATTATTATTATTATTATTATTATTATTATTATTATTATTCGATTTTGACCTACTTTGGACCACGGTAAACAATTGTCTTGCTGGTTAGTCCTTTTTTCTTCTCCCTGAACTTCATCATTTCGCTGTGGTTCCCCTTTCCTCTCTTCTGAGCACATGTCCTTGGACTTTTCATTTTGTTTTTCCTGGAACTCCTTGAATTTATCAATTTTAGCTCGAAACATATCTCTATTAAGGATTTCTTTAAGATCTCCTCATTCGGCAACTACGATGCAGACGACCTCAAATACAAAATGCGCAGGTCCCTACTCAACTACATACCCACGCTCAAGAGTGCAAGTCACATTCTGGCCAGCTCGATTCCGTTTAAAAAAATCACACCACTTCCACATCTATGCAGCTAAACTAGTCAAAATTTATCACGAAATTGCTTACAAGGCCCCATGGAACGAAGAGCTATAATTTGCTCAATGGGTTCGCGTGAGTGGTGTGTCTGTTCGCCTTAGTGAAGAGAATGGAAAAGCACGAAAAACCATTCTCAAGTGGGACCACCCACCACCTCCCGAATGCAGAGCTGTAGACCCGAAGCCTCTCTGCTCGGTGTCTTTATAAAATTCAGTAAGTAGTCATGATATTTTTTTTTTTTTTTTGTTAAACTTTCAATCATTTTGACAAGTATCGGCCTTTTAATATTCTTGTGTCAAAAGTTCGTTAATCTCATTTCTCTACACTTTTGACGCGGGTGTCAGTATTTTAATTCTTTCATTTGGAATGATTTACTGAATACGCAGTCTCTAAGTTAGGGAACTAATCCCCTCTCTATATTCATGATATACTATATTAATACGAGTTCCTTAGCGTTTGGTGTGAGTTTACCTTGGCTCGAATAGTTCACCTAATATTCTCCCTCCAACTGGCAGCCAAGTTTCCTCATTAGCTCTTGGGTGTCCCTAGCTCTGACTTTTATTGAGATTTATCAGCCAAATTATTAGCAATTCATTTCCTTCGGCAAATAATATTGGTTCGCTCCTTCTCCACCACCTAATAACTTCACCAACTTTCTTTCATCACCCCGCTTCCAACTTTCTCCATTATTTAAAAAAATAACAAGGTCTCGCGGATTAAAATGAGCACCTCGTCTGATGATGAAAATAGCCTTATATTAATTCGCAGTCATAAAATAATACCCTTTCGTAATATTTCTTTCTTTTTTCCTTGAGAAGCTGAGCACAGTTACAGCGCGTTCAGGGACGTGCTAGGATACGCAGCAGACTGAAATAGAAATGGAATGTATTTATTTAAAGTTAATTACAAGTAGGATAAGAGGTCCCTTTGGCTGGAACTCAATGCCACTGTAATAAATGAAATGGCGTATGGCTTTTAGTGCCGGGAGTGTCCGAGGACATGTTCGGCTCGCCAGGTGCAGGTCTTTTGATTTGACACCCGTAGGTGACCTGCGCGTCGTGATGAGGATGAAATGATGATGAAGACGGCACATACACCCAGCCCCCGTGTCAGCGAAATTAACCAATTATGGTTAAAATTCCCGACCCTGCCGGGAATCGAACCCGGGACCCCTGTGGCCAAAGGCCAGCACGCTAACCATTTAGCCAAGGAGCCGGACAATGCCACTGTAACTTAACTGTATCAGTTAATATACAAAATCTAACAACAAGAATACATAAAAGATAAATACAAATTAAAAACTAAATATCTAGGAGATTGTAACATTACTTTCATCATTTCAAAAGCATAGAATATACTACAGTTGGGCCCACAAGATTTGGAGTCTGACATCTGAGTGGCGAAAGCAATAACTACGAAGTACGCTGTGTTGTCATAGTTACCCCCATCTGCGGCATATCACCTGTTCATACAGGCTGAGTAGGCCTAATGCAATTCAATAAACTTTGACCCATTCCTAATCTCGTGCTAATATATAATTCGCTGTGAGCTTGCATCCGGGAGATAGTGGGTTCGAGCCCCACCATCGCCAGCCCCGAGGATGGTTTTCCGTGGTTTCCCATTTTCACACCAAGCAAATTCTGGGGCTGTACCTTAATTATCCCACTCATAGATCTTTCCCATCCCATCGTCACCATCAGAACTAAACAAAATTGTAATTGCATATGTATAATTCCAGCTTTTAAGACAGAACACGTCATTGCAGATAAAGATGAGATTTCATAATCACCAAAATCATCAGTTTCTGACAATAACCTCAACAAATGCACATGTTAAATACAGGATAGAACTGTACAACTTAAAAAAACTAACAAAGGAATGTTTTCCTCTTAAAACTAACCAACTCCAATAGCGCCATAGAAATTCGTTCATTCTTTTCCTTCTTTCCACTGCGTATAAGCTACATAATGGCTATCTCATTTTAATTCGACCAAAAAGTGGACTGTTTTCCGTTTTAATCTCGCCATTTAAATATTTGATAATATCATCTCCTAGATATATTTTGGGTACATGTTTAGTTTTAATCTTAATTCATCCTCGGCATTACCGGGCGAGCTGGCCGTGCGGTTAGGATCGCGCAGCTGTGAGCTCGCATCCCTGAGATGGTGGGTTCGAACCCCACTGTCGGCAGCCCTGAAGATGGTTTTCCGTGGTTTCCCGTTTTCACACCAGGCAAATGATGAGGCTGTACCTCAGTTAAGGCCACGGCCGCTTCCTTCCCATCGTCGCCATACGACCTATCTGTGTCCGTGCCACGTAAAGCAAATAACAATAACATCCTCAGCATTAAAATGTATGTTAGGTTTCTCGTATGTGTTCTCTTCCCTGTTATACTAAGGCCTACGAGAGTTGAAGTCTAACGTTTAGCGCCATCAAGAAAAAGTTGACTAACACTGCTCGAAAATGTTCTGTTGCTATGGCAACGATAACAACGATGCCACATTTAAGGCAGCCATCGCTACGTGGGTTGCTTTGCTCTCGGTCGATTTTGTAATTATTATTCGGAGTGCGACTGTGTTAGCTGTGTTAGTTGTTACTGCTTTATGTATTTACGTGTTTGTTTTCTGAATATAGTTTTCTCCGCACCTCAAATCACTGCCACACATCTCCTGGCGTGAGAGTGGGCATTACCCTATAGGAAGCCACCCCATTCTAAAGTTACTATATTTGAAGAAGAAAGATTCAGTTAAAAAACTGAAGAAATTCATATCCAGTGGTTTATTTCGCATGTTTTTCACTGGCTTGGACTTTTTTTTGGAAAATTTGTTTTAAAAACAATGCTGTCATAGTACTGTACACATATTATTACATTCTACATTTTCAGCGGTGAGCTTATTTCGTTTGTTCGCCCACTGAAAATTTAGAAGAGGAAAATATATTCTCTACAGCTGCCTTATGTGCAAGTATGGCAAAGTTGTACTGCACCATTCTTAACAATTCAGCACAGTTAATTACTGGATAGGTATTGGTTTCATTTCTGTGCAACACTTTTCTCTACTAAGATGGCGCAGTTCATCATTTAGTAAGTTCTGAAAGCACCCATTTCATCAAAAATTACAGTCATCAATAATAATATTAACACCCTTTAAAAATACCACACAGTTTTCCATTGCTTCCCAGAATAATAATAATAATAATAATAATAAGAAGAAGAAGAAGAAGAAGAAGAAGAAGAAGCAGAAGAAGAAGAAGAAGAAGAAGAAGAAGAAGAAGAACAATCCTGCACATGGTAGCCTAGGCCATTTTGATCTGATGCCACTTAGGCTGCCTGCATGTCAATTGCTATGTTCCATTTTACTCTACCAGAGATACCAGGCCTTCTCAGGCCAAGTCTCTGGGTTCGACCGCTACTCAATCTGGTGCTGTTTGAAGATACATTAGCCTCATGTCGGTAGATTCACCAAGGCGTAAAAGAATTCCTCCGGAATAAGATACCGGTACCACGCTGAGTCCAAAAACCGTGAATGTTAGAAGAATCCATGATGACTTAAATGACACTCCAAAAGCCGGTTTCACTTATAAATATGAGGTCACTGCTGAAAAGGTTTCCTTCGCACTTTCTGTTGAGCGAAAACATCGATCATTATCATCATAATAATATGGATTTTAAAAATTCGCTCTCATTGCCCAAGAGAAACAAATTGTAATTTTCCTTAAAAGAGGAGTAGTACTTTATATACATATGAAACAATTTCAATACTATTACATAGGTATATTTAAAACTTTGGTAGGTATCTTCAATAGGTTTAGTTCTTACTACTGACTAGCCGTGACCGCGCTTCTCCCACGCTATCAGCCTTAAGGAAACAACTCTTGCCAGCACGTTTACTCTGGTAAGTTTAAAGTGTATTTTACTGATTCGATGCCGGGCTGAGTGGTTCAGATGGTTGAAGCTCTGGCCTTCTGACCCCAACGTGGCAGGTTCGATCCTGGCTCAGTCCGGTGGTATTTGAAGGTGCTCAAATACGTGAGTCTCGTTTCGGTAGAGTTACTGCTACGTAAAAGAACTCCTGCGGAACCAAATTCCGGCACCTCGACGTCTCCGAAAACAGTAAAAGTAGTTAGTAGGACGTAAAGCAAATAACATTATTACCTACTAATTCGACAGTTATAAGATAGCTTTCTGCACTCTAAGGATTCCTGACATCATTTACTTCATAAAAATATACCCTCGTTCTGCGCTTTTGGCGTCATTGTGCACTCGAGTTGTAGATAGTTCGAACTTTTGGCGGCAGATAGTATGCGCTTAGAGGCAAGTTCTGAATTTTGTGAACTGCTCACCCTCCTCTTGTCACAGTAAAATAATGACTAAACTAAACCAAACCAAAACAAAGCATATCCCACGGTGCAATAGCCCCGAAGGAACTTGGCATACCAAGCGTTGCTGCGCAATCGGAAGACCTGCAGATTACGAGGTGTCGTGTGGTCAGCACGACGAATCCTCTCGGCCATTATTCTTGGCTTTCTAGACCGGGGCCGCTATCTCACCGTTAGATAGCTCCTCATTTCTAATCACGTAGGTGATTGGACCTCGAACCAGCCCTCAGGTCCAGGTAAAAATCCTTGAACTGGCCGGGAATCGAACCCGGGGCCTCCGGGTGAAAGGGAGGCACGCTACCCCTACACCGTGGGGCCGGCCTCACCGCCAGATAGCTCCTCAATTATCATGTAGGCTTAATGACTGGCTTATGCTATAAAATTCCGACGATTATAAGAGAGACGGTGAAAACTTAATGAAAATCCATCTTGTAGTGTTCTGAGATTATCCCAGACAATAGTACAAACTTTGTCACTTTATACTAGTGAGAACCCGAACTCTGGTAATAATTTGCTTTCCTCTGAATGAGTTTATACTTGTCAGTGTTACCAAGCTTCTGGAACAACAATGAAAAGCGGATGGGGAAAAGGGTAGGCCTATATGTGCCAAAATTTAGAGAAAAACGAGGAAAGCCGTTCACAGTCCCGCCTATGCCCTGCGGTAAGAAATTTACGTTCACTAGAATCATAGGTGCTTCAGCTAAAATAATATAAAATCACAATCAACAGTATGCGATTTTTTTATTTCGGCCCACACTGTTGTCACAGCAAACCTGGCTTTCCTTAGGGAGAGGAATATGGCATTTCATTTCATTTCATTTCATTTCATTTCATTTCATTTCATTTGCTTTCGCGAAAGCTGTTATTGTTACTTATATCCTTTCCATTTGCATTCAGCTCAAGGAGTTGTGTCTTGCTCCATCTAACGAGGTTTGTAATAACTGGACGTTTAGGCAGTATTCGTAGGATAGAACACGGACTAATTTGATTATTAGGAAATGTAGTCTAGCCCGTTCCTCCGTAATGCAGCGAGAGTAACATACACTTTAGGGGTTCTGATGGTCGTACCCTTAACGTTCATGCAAACCTCATAACATAACCGTTGTGCAGGATTAGATTGTGCTTGTTGCCCGCCTCATTAGATTTGCATTCTAACCTATTAAAGCCTAAAAATCTGGGCCATATTAATAACTACGTAACGGGCTGAGTGGCTCATACGATTGAGGCGCTGGCCTTCTGACCCCAACTTGGCAGGTTCGATCCTGGCTCAGTCCAGTGGTATTTAAA
This sequence comes from Anabrus simplex, assembly GCF_040414725.1. Classification (NCBI taxonomy): domain Eukaryota; kingdom Metazoa; phylum Arthropoda; class Insecta; order Orthoptera; family Tettigoniidae; genus Anabrus; species Anabrus simplex. Next base: position 72,636,019 of record NC_090272.1, on the reverse strand, counting down.
GGTGCTCAAAAACGACAGTCTCGTGTCGGTAGATTTACCGGCACGTAAAAGAACTCCTGTGAATCTAAATTCTGACACCTCGGCGTCTCCACAAACCGTAAAATAGTAGTTGTGGGACGTAAAGCCAATAAAATTATAATAATTACACGGTAGACTGTTTGGGATTGTGTGGAATAGTATAACACAGGCATGAGGACTTCGTCCCCTTCCTTGCAGAAAAAGTGAATTTTACTTATACAATTTTCTCCGTCGATTATAAAAATTGTGTGTGCAACATAAAAACTATACTACGTACTGTTGAAGGCGTCGGTGATAATTTTTCCGTCTCTGGGCTGTACATCAATCTAGCGGCACATGACACACATAGTTAACGCATTAAGCCCTGTGCTTACTCACCTTCCTCACTATCATTAATCTTCACTACTGAACCCAGCATGGCGCAGTACGACCACCAGTTAGCTAATAGCTGCAACCTCTAATTGGAAATGAATTTGTGTTCCCGAGTATTATGTTAACACTATTATAAATGTTTCAGTAATAATAATAATAATAATAATAATAATAATAATAATAATAATAATAATAATAATAATAATAATCCTTGAACTAATAATAATACGGAAAATCTTGAGCCCAATCCAGACTGAAACCGGCTGGAAACATCGGATTAACAATGAAGTCTACAAAAAATGTGGAGAACATTTTAAAGATACGATGAAAAAGAAGTTATCATTTCTCGTACATTTGTACAGAATGGACAAAACCAGACTAACCAGAAAGTTATTCGACTACCTGTGGAACAAGAAGACAACGGCGGCATGGATTAAGGAAGTTCGTAATGAACTAGAGAAGTCCAGCATCCAGGAAGTTCAGATGTTAGACAGGAAAACATTACGAACCATGATTCAAAATTTGGAAGGGTTTCATGTCGAAAGAACTGAAGAGACTGGAAGAGCCTGGACGGATGAACAGGTGAAACAGCATGGCTCCCATATGAAGGAGTGCTGGAGGAAGAGGAAACTTCAGGCAAAGAAAAAATGAAACTGTAGCGTGATCCTAAGTGGTCATTTTGCACATTAAAAAAATTAAAATAATAATTCAGCTAAAAGTGAACCAGGGGGCAATCAAATGGACAGATATGTTTTAAATATCTTGCTGAGTGGATAGAAAAGAAGCTGTTGCGTCAACAACAACATGTTCATATCCTTGAACGCAAAACTCACTCTGTCATTAGACCAGAGGCTTTGTATGCAGTGGAATGCCTTACTATGAACAAGAAAGGCCTGGTAGAAAAATTGGAAATTAAAGAAAGAAAAAGATTTTAAGGAAACTTCTTTGGCCCAATTAAAGACAAAGATGAATATAGACGTCGGCATAACCAGGAGCTGTATATTCATGCCCAGAAGATCTCTGATGTCAAGCAGAGAAGGAGAATATAATTTTTGGCCACTTGCTAAGAATGAACCCAACACGTATATCGAACCAGATCTTTTCGTATCTTTACCTTCACGTATTTTAAAGATAGTAAAACTCAGCCAACTTGGTTCAAGGTGGTGGAAAGGAACCTACAGGAAATGAGGATCACTTATGGAGATATACAAGAACGCAACCCACTCAGAAGGAAATTAAAAGACCACCAGGGTTTTCAATGAAGGTCAAAGTTGAAGACGGGAAGACGTGGATGGAGGAAAGAATAACACCGGCAACAAATGAAGGAGCACTAGGCAAAGATTAAAACCCAGAGAAGCCAGCTGAAATAACGTTGTCCTCAGTAGCCCGATACTAACAAATAATAATAATAATAATAATAATAATAATAATAATAATAATAATAATAATAATTTCGTGTGGCTATTTCTAGCTGAGTGCAGCCCTTGTAAGGCAGACCCTCCGATGAGGGTGGGCGGCATCTGCCATGTGTAGGTAACTGCGTGTTTTTATGGTGGAGGATAGTGTTATATGTGTGGTTTGTGCGTTCCAGGGATGTTGGGAACAGCATAAACACCTAGCTCCCGGGCCATTAAAATTAACCATTGAAGGTTAAAATCCCCGACCCGGCCGGAAACCGAACCCGGGACCCTCTGAACCGAAGGCCAGTACGCTAACCATTCAACCAACGAGTCGGACAAAAGTAAATTCGTATCCTCATCCCGAGGTGGTGCAGCTCTTTTCAGGCACACCCTCATTGGAGGTGAGCTGCATGTGCCATTTCAACCACATACCAGCCCTCCTGCCATTACCCCCTGTGGGTGGGGGACGCAGACGAAGAATACACCCACAGTATCCTCTGCCTGTCGTAAGAGGCGACTAAAAGGGGCGACCAAGGGATGATCAAATTAGAACCATGAAACTACTTGTAATTAGTACCACCACGCGGAGAACACCATGGGTCGCCTTTACTTGCGCGTAGTACCACTATGTTGGGTACCAAATAGGTTTGTGATTAGTAGCAAACGAGGGCTCGACGGCTTTTACAGTGCCCATGATTAGTAGCACTATATGAGCGACACCACAGGATGAAGAAATCCATGGTTCTGGCTTGCCTATGATTAGTACCCAGTATATGACGAACACCACGGGGTAGTACGAGTCCCTGTGGTTAGTACACTTAGGTGATGAACACCATAGTTTGCGTTGCCTGTCAAGGGCGTCGCAATGTGCGAAACACATTAGGTCTGTAATATATGTGCAAATTTCATTTCCTGTGAGTAGTACCATAATGTGTGGAATACCGCGAGTCTACGCTTGATTAGTACCGCAACATGGCAAATACCATGGTTCTACTTTTCTAGCGATAAATACCATTATGAGGGGCCGATAACCTAGATTTGGACCCGTTTCGACAATGACCATATTCTAATCGATTTAGCATCGTGCTATAGCAGCAATCGCTTGGTCCGTACCATTATTGTTTTGTGCCAGCTTCTGTGCATGTGAGACACTGTGGGTCGGATCCACTGATCGTTTTAAATTCATATCAATCCATCCATTCATTCTTCGTCCTCATGCTTTGCATTTTGGTCAGTGGAGGATTTCGGACTTTTAATTGTTCATCTCATTTCGTCTCATGTCGTACCATTAAGGGCCGATGACCTCGATGTTAGGCCCTTTTAAACAACAAACATCAGTCAACCTCCTGCCATTCTTAAATTTATGGCAGTACCGGGAATCGAACCCGGGCCCCCGTGGACAGCAGCTAATAACACTAACCGTTGCACTACGGAGGCGGACAATAATAATAATAATGCAGTGTGTATATCATCCTTTTTTCTTTTATTTTCTCATGTCTGGAAAATAAAGTCAAGAAAAAGAATATTTGAGTTCGTTGCCGTTAGCTAACGTGGTTTCTAGGGGCTAAAGTTGGCTCATAGTTTGCAATAATTGCCTAAATAGTTATTCACAACAATAAACATTAATTATAATCACATCTTCCTCCGAGCTCCACCGCCGTTTTTAAACAAAGCCCCTGTCCTTGCCGCTCTCTGTTTCACATAATTATAGATAGGGTGATTAGTGTTATTTGCGAACATAAATTCATTACTATTATTATTTCCGACATTTTAATGTAATCATTATCTGAGTTCATGAAGGTACAGTTTAGCATTTCGATAATCTATAATGTGATATAATACTGTTGTTAGTATCAGCTGTAATTGATACGAATTCAAACCATGCCTGTTGAACTACAAGGGTTTTAATTTCATGCGTAAAATACATGCAAATAAATTAGTGCTGCTATTCGAAACCTTTAACCTCGATAGTTGTCTCTCCACAGCTAGCACTGCCGTTTTTCGATCTGCTAATAGGAAGACATAATAATTATTGTAGGGTGCCTCCGTGGCTCAGGCGGCAGCGCGTCAGCCTCTCACAGATGGATACCGTGGTTCAAATCACGGTCACTCCATATGAGATTTGTGCTGGACAAAGCGGAGGCGGGACAGGTTTTTCTCCGGGTACTCCGGTTTTCCCTGTCATCTTTCATTCCAGCAACACTCTCCATTCTCATTTCATAGCATTTATCACTTTGGGAGTGGCGACCCCATCGTACTAATAGCCTATATCTGCTTCCATGTCATACCGCTGGGCTGAGTGGCACTGGCCTTCTGCCCCAACGTGGCAGGTTCAATCCTGGCTTCATCACATCCCTGTCCGGCTCGTTGGCTGAATGGTCAGCGTACTGGCCTTCGGTTCAGAGGGTCCCTGGTTCGATTCCCGGCCGGGTCGGGGATTTTAACCTTCATTGGATAATTCCAATGGCCCGGAGGCTGGGTGTTTGTGCTGTCCCCAACATCCCTGCAACTCACACACCACACATAACACTATCCTCCACCACAATAACACGCAGTTACCTACACATGGCAGATGCCGCCCACCCTCATCGGAGGGTCTGCCTTACAAGGGCTGCACTCGGCTAGAAATAGCCATACGAAATTATTATTATTATCACATCCCTGACCCGGTCAATGATTGGAAAACAGGCTGTAGGTTTTTCAGTAATTATTGTATACGGCAACAAAAGTTTAGTTGTTTGATTAATCATTTATTTATTATGTATTTCCACCTTGTTCTCCTTCTCCAAGACTGTATCCATATCATTCAGCTATTTATACATATTATCCATTTCCTTGACGTTACACGCATGGAGTAGTGCCCTTCAGTACCAGGAGAGAGGAAGAATGGAGAAGGGCTCTGGAAGAGAGACGACTGCAGTTGAGTAGGGAAAACAGAGAGTATCTTATTTTTTTGTGAGAATAAGGAATGGCTGCTCCTTATGGAAGTCCTAAAACGGTGAATACCTTCAAGTTCGTAGGATCCTGCATGATTATGGATAGCAGCTAGAACTCAGAAATCGCCCACAGGATAAACGCTGGATAGATGAACTGGAGAAAGATGTCGAGAATGTTTTATGATAGTAGGATAATGTGAAATTTAAATTTTCCTTTACACACAAACATAGGAACATGAACATAACGAAAATTGAAGAGTGTCTGTTCAAAAGATGATATTTCCACTTCAAGAAAAAAAGTCAGTATTTCGTCCACGTGTATAACAGTATTGAATATCATGAAATGCCATGAGCAATCCAGACCAGAAAGATGTACAGGGGAACCTCGATATCTCGAATCACCTTATTTCGAGTTATCGAAATTTCGCGATATAGAGAATACCGTTTTTGAGCATGTATGGCACATAATTGAATCATATGTATCTACGGGCTTATACCGAATACATTATTTTTAACGTCCGACTCGCTGGATGAATGGTCAGCGTACTAGCCTTCGGTTCAGAGGGGTCCCGCGTTCGATTCCCGGCCGGGTAGGGGATTTTAACCTTCATTGATTAATTCCAGTGGCCCGGGGACTGGGTGTTTGTGCTGTCCCAAACATCCCTGCAACTCACACACCACACATTACAGTATCCTCCACCACAATAACACGCAGTTACCTATATATGGCAGATGCCGCCCACCCTCATCGGAGGGGTCTGCCTTACAAGGGCTGCACCGGCTAGAAATAGCCACACGAAATGATTATATTATATTATTTTTAACAGTATTTAAAGTATGCAAACAAACTCTATTTTACGGCATCACTTTAATTGTAACCCTTACTATAGTAACTTTTTAGAAGACAGGATACAGTACATACAATAGTGAAACAAGAAACATACCTCCGTTAACACCTCCGGAAAACATCCGTTAGTTTTTTGTTACGGTTACTCTTTCCTCCCTTCACGTTAAAACTTCTCGTCATTACCACGCAGCCGAGATTCCTAAATGGAGCTTGTCCTCCGCGACTTTGGGGGTTGCCTTCTTACGTGACCGGTAGTTAATTCACACCCGAGAAACAGGAAGGCTTCACCGATTTTCCGATCACTAGAAGTTATAGTTTTTCTGTTCCCGTCATATTAGCTCCAAGCATCACTGTAACCTTTTCTTTGCTACTCAAACTGTTCCTTACAAACCACAAATGCCATATTGCACAGTTAATGTTCTACAAAATTCTAGTTACAGAGTTGTTTTTACTTCAAGTAAGGAAATGTTTGCTTCGAGAAATTCGTGTAACCGAATTTCGAGTAATAGAGAAATAAATACAGTAAAGAATAGTACAAACGGTCGGGAAATTTTACTTCGAGATACTGAAAATTCAAGTACTCGAGATTCGAGATATATAGGTTGTACCATACCCCATCATGGGTACGTTTCATTTGCTTTTTATTATGCTTTTCCTCGTGTCTTTCCACAACGTTCTTAGGGTGAAAATAGCGTCTTTCAACAGACACTCCTCAGGTTATTGTTCTGATGGACTGCATAACCATATGTGGCCGGGAGGCGTCATCAGTCTTACGGAAAATAATGCATAGGAAGAGCGTTGTCAGATATGTGGTATTGTTTCTTCAGCGGCGATGTAATATAATCATCATCATCATCATCATCATCATCATCATCTGACTTCCTTCACTCTTCTTTAAATGAACTTCCACTTCGCTACCAAGAGATTAAGTCCGAACATTATTGCTTGATCAGCTTATTATTATTATTATTATTATTATTATTATTATTATTATTATTATTATTATTATTATTGCTGTGCCTTCTGCTTAACGAAGGTTGGCAATCATTATGGCACTTGCATTTCTGTCCTGAGCTGTTCTGATTAGCTGTTGTACATTCAGACCTGACCACTGTAACGTATTACGGAGCCAGGATGTCGTCCTTCTACCTTTACTTCTCATTCCCTTCCATTATGAGCGGTAGATATTGTATTCTTAGACGGCAGAGTTATGGCGAATCCGTAGTGTTTAACTTCAAAAAGGCCTCGTACATTTACATTTAGCCGCCCAGGTGAGAAGCAACTCGGCTATTACACCCCTCTGCCCTTAGTTCCGATAATGGACACGTTCCTTTACTGATCTATATACGAGGGCGGCTCAATAACTTAAGGAAAGAAAACATATCTCTTACTTCTACAGCTCCTACGTACATTTATAATATACAGGGTGAAGCGAAATTCGCGCACTCGGGCGTCGCAGCGCGACTTCTCATATGGCAGCAATAGAAAAATGTCTCTCACGAAAGTTCGTCCTGCGAGTATATCCGGCAGAAAAACGACGTTGAAGAGTGGCAAACTGCCAACACTGGCAACGCTTAACTTGCACGTTTGTAACTTATTATCTTGTCTCTCACTGCCTTAATAGCCTTTCTCATAGGTTTCTTATCCCACTCCTTGCGTTTTCCCATCTGAAAATGATAATAAACATAAATAACAAATAAAATGAAGGGGGACGAAATTACGAACACATTCCCTGATTTATTATAATGGCCGCTACAGTAAATCACGCCAGCCACCTTACTGTAGCGATTATACGCCAGGAACTACACCACACGACTGAAATGCTGTACAGTATTTCATACACATATCAGTGCTCATTCTAAAAATAACAGGTTCTTATTTTGAATACTGCACTAAATCAGCACAGCATGAAAAATGAATCCTCCTTGCACAGCAAGACAACGAGATGAGGCTACGTGGGTGCGCGCGGCTAAACGTTAGGTACCAACCGTGCAAACTAGAAATTCCTAACCAAAACCAAACCCCATGACACTACAGCCCTTGAAAGGCCTTGGCCTACCAAGCGACCGCTGCTCACCCCGAAGGCCTGCAGATTACGAGGTATCGTGTGGTCAGCACGACGAATCCCTTCGACCGTTATTCTTGGCTTTCTATACCGAAGCCGCTGTCTCACCGTCAGATAGCTGCTCAATTCTTATCACGTAGGCTGAGTGGACCTAGAACCAGCCCTCATATCGATGTAAAAGTCCCTGACCTGGCCGGGAATCGAACCCGCGGCCTCCGGGTGAGAGGCACGCATGCTACCCCTACACCACGGGGTGGCACTGGAAATCCCTAGGGGAATGAAATTAGGTACGGGGATGGAATTTTGCCCCCATACGTTATATTCTGACATTATTCCATTTGTATATATTAATTGATTCAATGATTGATTAATTAATTGATTGATTGTTAGAAATTCATTAACTGCTGCCCAAGTTTCATAATATTCTAATGGCATTGAAATATTAAAAATCTGACGTAGAATAAGATGTGTTTACTGTAACAACCAGCCGCCAGAAGTGCATTTACTTTTATAACCTAATTTAATTTAGCGCGGGCCATTCTCTATTGCTCAAGCACGCAGTAGCATTTCCATTGGCGAAGATATAATCGCTTATGACGTCATTCCCAACAATCAAGACACATGTATTCCGTTACGAACTTGCGCACAATAAAAACACAACTAAATGCAACCTGTAACGTAACATCTACAATACAGAATAACAATAAATGGCGGATATAGCACGATCGCGCCTCAAGCAAATTCGTTCACCCTCGTGTCATGCCGGCATGCTTAATTAATTCAGCTGTTCACCACTGTCCAACAGAGAATGCGATGCTATCGTCCTACTGAATGCTAGAGGCCTAACCGCCGCGACCAATGATTTTGTGACTATCCGGACCTAATCAGTAAAGACCAATGGCTATGGCACTAGCCGACATGCTTAATTAATTCAGCTTTTCACCACCGTGCAACATAGAATGCACTGCTGTCGTCCTACGGAATGTTGGCCCTAACCTGGGGGCTGCTGCCGCACCTAACAGTGTACCACTACCGTAAGTTGGCAGCCTTGTGCACCCCGCGATCACATCGAACGTCCGCGAGAAAGAAACAAAACGACAATGACATCGCGCCTGTCTGCGCTAAAAAGAAAGGCAGCAGATACTGAATTTTTGCCGATTGATGTTTTTTTTTATTCTGACACTTTTGAAGAACGAAAAAAGGTCCATTCGACACTCCAAGTCGTACGATGTCGGAATGTAAAAGATCTCTGGTGACACAGTTGGTGTTTACCCGACAAAATTCAGTAAATCTCAGCCATAGACGGCCAAGAGAGTTTCGGTTTACTCGGTCTGCCACCTAGTGGGTCTAGAGTAAAACGGAACGTCGAAATTGACGAGCAGACAGCCAGATGGCGTCAAATTGAAATTTTAGCACACGTTAGCTGAGGCCATACGATTACGATTATTATTATTATTATTATTATTATTATTATTATTATTATTATTATTATTATTATTATTATTAAATCAGAAATCTGTCCGCCTGTGTGGTGTAGTGGTTAGCTGCTACCTTGGCAGGCCCGGGTTCGATTCCCGTCTCTGCCACGAAATTTGAAAAGTGGTACAGTAGAGGGTATTCGATTCCCGCCTCAGCCATCCGTGAAGTGGTTTTCCGTGGTTTCCCCACTTCTTCTCCACGCAAATGCCGGGATGGTACCTAACTTAAGGCTACGGCCGCTTCCTTCGCACGTCTTTGGCTATTCCTTCCATTATACCCATCCCCCACAAGGCCCCTATTCAGCATAACAGGTGAAGTTACTTGGGCGAGGTACTGGTCCTCCACGCCTGGTGTATCCGACCAAATGTCTCACACTCCAGGACAATGCGCTTGAGGCGGTAGAGGTGGGATCCCTCGCTGAGTCCGAGGGAAAAACCAACCCTGGACGGTAAAGTTGATTAAATAATAAATCAAAAATATAAATGAATAGTTCAGTAGAAAATATTATTTCTAAAACTGTCGTGAAGCAGTGTTTTCTTATGCTATTTGATCGTTGTTACGTTCACCTTTATGTGCCAGTGTTAACTTTACTGGAAATTAACCTGTTTTTTTCTTTTTCTTTTTTCAGGTAAGTAGTCTTCTGTTCAGAAACCGAATGAATACTGGATACCCTATCGTCATCGTCATAGAAAGGTTCGAAGCTATTTCCTGACTGGTGAGTAACTACTTAGAGCTCTCATTCTTGTTCTTCACATATCGCCAAGATTCGAATACTTCGTCACCTCGCGTAATTCGTGTTCGGAAACTCTTACTAACTCTAGTTTTGGCCTGAGTCGACGAGTCGATCAGGCAGAAGAGGGAGAACGAGACTGTCGCTTTTTCTCGCGAAAGAGGCAGGGGAGGGAAATCCGATGCTTTTTGTGTTCACAGAGTTTACTCCAGTCCACCGTTTTCACTGTGAATTGTAATAATATATTTTCTACCATAATTCACATATACATGGTGGTCGTAAACGACGTGAACTGGGTATATGAGCTTTAGAGGGTTGGCCATACTGATACATAAAACGAAAAACAAATTGATATATCATACCGCTGTCATTTTAACAGCTGTTGTAATTAGCCAATCAGATCGCTTCGCTGGCGAAATCAAATGGGTTTTGCGGGGCGGTGTTGCTAAAGGGTGGCTTGAAACTGACTTGGAGCACCAGTGGAAGAATAAACGCCAAGGGAGGGATTTGAACACACAGCTCCGAGCTGACAGGATCGCGCAATAGCAAGTACCTTCTAACGCTCATATATCTGGTTCACTGTGTTTTCGACCACCCTGTGTGTTTGGTTAACAATGGCTGGCGGTTGAAGATGAAACGTTACTGATAATAAGAAAACAGACATCCTAAATCCTTCTCAAACGTAAACCTTTTGTAAAGGAAACTAATTCTATAAAATATATACTAAAACTAAAGGAGAAAAGTCGCAATAATTTGTCGAAGAAAGTGAATAACTGGTTTCCTGTTGATGGTTGGAATCAATCAACAGTAAGCAGTCCGGCTCCATGGCTAAATGGTTAGCATGCTGGTCTTTGGTCACAGGGGTCCCGGGTTCGATTCCCGGTCGGGTCGGGGATTTTAGTCGCTTCGGATTAATTCTTCTGGCCCGGGGACTGGGTGTTTCTGTTTGTCACAACACTTTCCTTTTCATATTCACACAACACACTACACTAACAACCACCACAGAAACACGCAATAGCGATTACATCCCTCCATATAGGGTTGGCATCAGGAAGGGCATCCGCCCCGTAAAACAGAGCCAAATCCATATGTGCGACAGAGTTCGACCTCGCGACCCCACAGGTGTGGAGAAAAGCGGTAGAAAGCGGTAGAAAAAGAAGAAGAAGAGGAGCATCTATCTGTTATATCTTAATCAGGTGATTCTACGTTTCTTATTATAGAAAATCGTATGTTTTCGTTTCAAGCCGGGATGAAACCCACCAACTTGAGGTGAGAAAGCCAGCTCCCTACCGCCTGAGCTATGTAGTCCAGCCGACGAAGACAAGGAAAATAAATTCATACCGTAGATAGCTCCTTGTGAACCTACTTAATAAGTTCTGCATTTAATATAATTCAGGCATTCAGTATTCTAGGAAGCGGCTTTGCTAGCCTATTTTTGAATGAATGAAATCTACCATTATTTTCAGACAGAATTCGTGATGTAGGCCTAGTCCCAGAAAAGCATGCTTTTGTAAGAGTGATTATACAACTGTTAGAATGCTTCTTATTGAAGTGTAAGTATGTTTAATGTTTTAAAAATTTTACGAAATTGAAATTTTTTTTATTTTTTTTTAAATTTTTTTTTGCTAGTGGCTTTACGTCGCACCGACAAAGTGATTCTTTAGTAAGTATCAGACCTATTTTCCATAACGTAAATCCTTTTTTTGGGTCGTGTTCGTTTGGGAATCGATTCATCATGGAGTAATATTCTATTTGCTTGTCTCTGATCATATGTTTCTTCTTCTCGTCCCTGAGGCCGTTTTTAAAGAACTTGCTTTAGGCTGAAGTTGGCTTGAAGGAGGGTGTGAGGGAATACACATAAAACGCGCCGCCGGCCGAGGCTGCAATATTTATACTCGACGTCTAGATATAGAAATGTGTATCTGAGGCAAGAAATGTTGCGCTCATATTTCCATGTAGCTGTTGCCTTCAATCCCCATAAATTATGCATTGCAGTGGCAAGCGGGACTTTGACTGGGACTGCTATCTTCCTCATGAGGTTACCGAGTTTCACTTCCTGCTATCTTATTATTTAATCCCACACATCTTCTTGCTCTGCTTGGCCCGACAAACGAGAGAGCTGACTCTGTTTATTAAGACTGCTTCCTTGTCTTCGGCCTAGGGATTACAGTGAAACCTCTCATTTACAGACATGGAAAGAACGTATCCGTCTATCCGCATCTGGGAGGTGTGCTTTTGTAGGGAACGAAGTTTCCTATGGAACTGTAAATTTATAACATGCATTATAACTCTTTAAATCAAATTGGTTACTTTAATTTATAATTTTAATGCCTTCATTCATTCATGAAACTCTCTCCCTAGTTGATGGCTATCCGTGACTATGAGAGAAGAGTATTTATTCATTCAGTCGTTCATTCATTCATTCATTCGTTCATTCATTCATTCATTCATTCATGCATGCATTCATGAAACTCTCTCCACATTTGGTGACTTTTCGCGACTGGAAGAGAGGACTTGGAATCCAGTCCATCCATTCATTAACTCAACCCATTTATTTAGGAAGTCAGTATTTCATTCATAATGGAATGTTTGAAGCTTTACTGCTGTATGAGGACTGTATATAAACTGAAGAGGGCAAAGGATGACCCATACTAAGAAAATACGACTTTTTAGAGTTGTCAGAAGAAAGATTTCTACAAAAATATCTAATTACCAAAGCCATAATAATAATAATAATAATAATAATAATAATAATAATAATAATAATAATAATAATAATAATAATAATAATAATAATAATAATAATAATAATAATAATAATTTCGTGCGGCTATTTCTAGCAAAGTGCAGCCCTTGTAAGGTAGACCCTCCGATGAGGGTGGGCTCCATCTGCCATGTGTAGATAACTGCGTGTTATTGTGGTGGGGGATAGTGTTATGTGTGGTATGTGAGTTGCAGGGGTATTGGGTACAGCAAACACCCATCCCCTGAGCCAGTGGAATTAACCAATGAAGGTTAAAATCCCCGACCAGCCCGAGAATCGAACCCGGGACCCTCTGAACCGAAGACCAGTACGCTAACCATTTAGAGGCATTTAGCCATTGAGCCGGACACCAAAAACGATAAGCAACTGCTGGACTGGAGACGCTGATAAGTTTAAATATGTTAGAAACTCTGACCTATTTTCAGTTTCTGCTAGTACCTTGTTTATTATGGCTTTGGTGTCCGACTCGTTGGCTGAATGGTCAGCGTACCATTATGAGGGGCTGGTGTCCTGTATTTCGGACCCCTTTGGATAACAAGCATCATCTCAGAAAATTGAATTGTGAATTCGATCCACTCTGACCTCTTCGTTGTACATCGTGCCATTAGGGCAGGTGCATAACGTTAGGGCCTTTAGGGCCTCAGTGCGCTTCTATTCTATTAAGAAGCAGTTTTGAGAGAATTTTATAGGCTATCGGGAGGAGGGACACGCCCCTATAGTTGTTGACATCCTGCTTGTCCCCTTTCTTATGCAGCGGATGGATAAGTGCTGTTTTCCATTCTTCTGGGATTGTCTCCTTCTCCCAGATATCCTTGATGTTTTGGTGAAAATCATCTAAGATTTCTGGTTGTGCCCATATCAACATTTCTGCCGTTATTGAGTCCTTCGCTACGACAGGAAGAACAATATATATATCTACCTCACTACACTCTACTAACTTCAGTTTCCTTTAACTTCTTAATGCAGCTTTTTTTGATAGCCTCTAAAATCTTGTTTAAGTTTCCTGGTTCTTTCCACTCTCTGGCTATCCAGATAATAATCTTCCGGTCATTGTCCAACACTTTCATGGCTTCCAATTGTCCCTCGCTCATGAATTTCTCTCTCTCCGCACGAGTTCCCTTACATGTTATTAACAAATGTAACTCCTCCCTTACCTCTCCACACAGTAAACAAATTAGTTATTGTTCATTCTTGTCCATTTGGTTGTTCAGTCCGTTTTTACCCTGTTCGTTTCCGAAGCTCAAACTTGGTGCTTGGTATCCTTTGAGTTTTCTCTTGAAGGTCTGATAAAAGTCTCTGGAATTGTTCTTGACAAAGTCGGTCTGGATCTCTTCCAGTTGACTTCTTTCAAATGATCGTTTAGTCCTTCGAAATATCCTGGATGTTTCTTTCCTCTGGAGCATTTCCATTTTCTCCATTTCTCGGATCTCTCCCTGAGGGCTTCCTCGCACTCTTCATTCCACCATATTTCTCTTTTTCTCCTAGCCTGTCCGAGTGTTTTCTTTGCGGCTTCAGTGGTTCCCGTGCATAGTTCTTGCCAGTTCCCCTTTCTGCTGGTCCGAATTTCGTCCCTGAAGTTTCTAATGCTGTCTTCAGTGATGTCTATTTTGTTTGTGTTGTATCTCATTATTTTAGGTGGGTCTCCCTTTTGTCCTATTGGGAGAAAACGGATTTTAACTTTGGAGAGATAGTGGTCAGAATCGAATTCACCGTTCCTGATCACTTTTACGTTCATCACCTCCTTTGAGTTTTTCCTTGTTCTCGCTACGTGATCCCCTTGGAATACCCCTAGTCGTTAAGCTACACAGTCAAACAAATCCTATTAATCATTTTTTAATGTTACGATATAGAATAATCCCTTTGTCCGATTCGTTGGCTGAATGGTCAGCGTACTGGCCTTCGGTTCAGAGGGTCCTGGGTTCGATTCCCGGCCGGGTTGGCGATTTTAATGGCTTCTGATTAATTCTTCTGTCTCGGGGACTGGGTGTTTATGTCCGTCCCAACACACTCTTCTTCATATTCACACAGCACACTACACTACCAACAACCACATAAACACGCAGTAGTGATTACATCCCTCCATATAGGTTTGGCATCAGGAAGGGCATCGGGCCGTAAAACAGGGCCAAATCCACATGTGCGACACAGTTCGCACCCGCGACCCCACAGGTATGGGAAAAGCGGCAGGAAAAGAAGAAGAAGATAGAATAATCTCTTTGTTTTAAGTTGACAATATGTTGCATTAGTTCTACCTGCACGGGGCGAGTTGGCCGTGCGGTTAGGAGCGCGCAGCTGTGAGCTCACATTCGGGAGATAGTGGGTTCGAACCCCACTGTAGGCAGCCCTGAAGATGGTTTTCCGTGGTTTCCCATTTTCACAGCAGGCAAATGCTGGGGCTGTACCTTAATTAAAGACACGGCCGCTTCCTTCCCATTCCTAGGCCTCTCCTCTCCCTTCGTCGCCATAAGACCTATCCGTGTCGGTGCGACGTAAAGCAAGTAGCAAGAAAAAAGTTCTACCTGCTGTCATCCATAAATTTTACGTTTTATTTTAGGGGGCCCAAATTTTTCACATTCGTTACGCTCCTGCATTAGGGGCCAATGACCTAGCTGTTAGGCCCTTTTAAACAACAAACAACATCATCAGCATCAACCTGTTTGAACACTGATATAAGATGTGTCCCGATATTTCGAGAAGTGATGCGTCCTAAACTTTGAAATATCCATAGATAATAATTTGCTTCCTCGTGCGTGTCTGTACATAGCCAGAGTTGTCTTCGCTAAATTCAGGCCTGGTTTGCAGTGTAAGCTACCAGTCCGCTCGGAGACAGAACCCAATCTAATTTCGCTCTCCACTCCATTTATTACACGAGTCAACATAAATACTGCAGAGTTAATTTTAAGGGGACGAATTAAAGTGACATTTCATTGGCGCATAATGGTTTTAGTCGTTATATTTCGCTGCGGCGTAGAATGCGTGACACCTCGCCGACGTTTCCAATTAGCATAATTATTTTATGTTATATATTATGGTACATGTTGAAGCTCTTCATGCGGAAATGCTAATTATATATATTTTTTTAGTTCTTTCTCGCCTGTCTTTTTTTACTATTCACGAAGATGTTTTCTAGGCCCAAGTTGAGTGGTTCCATATCGAATCGAGACGACTAACGATGAGGAATGGTAAGATTTTGATGGGTTTGAATGACTCGTCAAAGGAAAGTGACGAGGTAGTGCAGGGAAACGTGCTCCTAATGATAACCTGACCTTATCGGAAACGTATCTTGGTATCTTCGAAGGGACAGAATGTTTTATTTGTGCTGTTAGAGTTATTTATTTATTTATTTATTTATTTATTTATTTATTTATTTATTTATACCATCATTATAGACCGTTATGGCTTTGAGCGTTCAGTTCGCAAGCATCTGTGAATTTAGTAAACGTCGCCGCAATCTTCTATTTGCAACTAGTGCTGTTGCCTCATTTTGTTCTATACCTCTTATCTTTAAGTCGTTACAAACTGAGTCAACCATCGTCGTTCTGGTCTCCCTCTACTTCTCTTACCCTCCATAACAGAGTCCATTATTCTCCTAGGTAACCTATCCTCCTCCATTCGCCTCACATGAACCCACCAGCCTTTATTTCCTCATTCCGAGTACCCTCCTGCTATCGTTCCCATCTGTTTGTACCAGCAATAATTCTCGCTACTTTCGTGTCTGTTACTTCTACCTTATGAATAAGATAACCTGAGGCCACCCAGCTTTCGCTCCCGTAAAGACTGATGTAAAGATAGTTTCGTCCCTCTTACAGAATACTGTTGATCGCAACCGCGAGCTCACTCCATTAGCTTTACTGCACCTTGATTAAATCACACTCACCATATTACCATCGTGGGAGAACACACATCCTGAATACTTGAAATTATCTTCCAGCTTTGTACCACCAACCTAACATTCAGTTCTCTTGGATTTCTTGCCTACTGACATCAATTTAGTCTTCGAAAGGCTAATTTTCATACCATATTCATTGCATCTCTTTTCAAGTTCGGCACAATCTGCCATTAAGTCCAAGTCGTCCCTGAATCCCTCGCTACCATTTTATACCTTTCAGCAGATAATCCATGTAAACTACGAATAACAAAGGTGACAGATTACAGCCTTGTCTAACCCCTGTAAGTACCCTGAACCAAGAACTCATTCTACCATCAAATTCTCACTGCAACCCAATTGTCAACAAAAATGCCTTCGATTGATTTTAATAATCTACCCTTAATCCCATAGTCCCTCAGTATGGCGAACATCTTTTCCCTCGGCACCCTGTCATATGCTTCTCTAGATCTACGAAACATAAGCATGACTGCCTGTTCCTCTCGTAGCATTTTTCAATTACCTAGCCATACTGAAAATCTGATCCTGACGGCCCCTCTGTGGTCTCAAACCACACTGGTTTTCATCCAACTTCCTCTCAACCACTGATCGCACCCTCCCTTCCAAGATGCTAAAGAATGCTTTGCCTGGTATACTAATCAATGAGATACCTCGATACTTGCTGCAATCCTTCCTGTTCCCTTGCTTATAGATAGTTGCATTTACTGCTTTTGTCCAATCTGGAGGTACCTTACCAACACTCCATGCTAATTTTACTACTCTATGAAGCCATTTCATCCCTGTCTTCCCACTATACTTCAACATTTCTGGTGTAATTTCATCTATTCCTGCTGCCTTATGAAAATTGAGTTTGTTTACCATCCTTTCCACTTCCTCAAGCATAATTTCACCAACATCATTTTCCTCCTCCCCATGAGTTCTTTTGTTTGCGACACCAACAGGAATATTTCCTTTTACGTTGAGAAGATTTTCAAAATATTCCCTCAACGTGTCCCTGAGATCTGTCACGAGTTTACCTGAATTGCCCAAAACACCGTTCATTTCCTTTTTTTCTCCCTTCCTAAGATTCTTTATTACTGTCCAGAAAGGTTTCCCTGCTGCCTGACCTAGCCTTTCCTGGTTATGACCAAAATCTTCCCACGACTTATTTTTGGATTCAACAACAGTTTGTTTCTCTCTGTTTCTTTCATGTACGTACAATTCCCTGTCTGCATCAACCCTTGTTTGGAGCCATTTCTTATGAGCCTTTTTTCTATGTTTGCAAGCTACTCTCACTTCATCATTCCACCAAGATGTTCACTTTTTTCCCATCTTTATGCAGTTTTCCTAGGCATTCCCTTGCTGTTTCTACTACAGCATCCCTGTATGCCACCCATTCTCTTTCTATGTCCTGAACCTGCTTACTGTCCACTGTTCGAAACGTCTCACTAATCCTATCCTTGTACTTCTGTCTAATTTCCTCGTCCTGGAGATTTTCTGTCCTTATTCGTTTGCAGACAGATACCACTTTCTCTGTCGTAGGCCTAGAGATACTTGGTTCACTACAGATCAGATAGTGGTCTGTATCATAAAAGAATCCTCGGAAAACCCATACATTCCTAACAGATTTCCTGAATTCGAAGTCGGTTAAGATATATTCTATTATAGATCTGGTAACCCTCCCCTCCCATGTGTAGCGATGAATAGCCTTATGCTTGAAGAATGTATTCGTAATTGCTAAACTCACACTAGCACAGAAGTCCAGCAAACGCGTCCCATTCCTATTAGCTTCCATATCTTTCGCATATTTACCAATCACCCTTTCAGTTCTATTTCCAACTCTCGCATTGAAATCGCCCATTTGCACTACCCTATCCTTGCTGTTGACCCTGACTACGATGACACCCAATGTCTCATGAGACTTGTCGAATTCATCCTCATCTGCACCCTCACATGGTGAATACACTGAGACAATTCTCTTCCTAATTCCTCCAACTGCCAAATTTACCCACATCACTCGCTCATTTACGTGCGTAACAGAAACTTGTTGCGTGCAATAGTATTCCTGATGAACAGCTCTACCCCACACTCAGCCCTTCCCTTTTCAACACCCGTCAAGTACACTTCGTAATCTCCTCTCTCTTCCTCATTTTCTCCCCTTACCCGAATAGTATTTACTCCTAGCACATCCAGATGCAACTTCTTTGCTGACTCAGCCAATTCTACTTTCTTTCTTCCATAAGCTCCATTAATATTGATAGCTCCCTATCAAATTCCACTTCGTTCGCGAAGTTATTTCAAGGAGTTCCTCGCCTGTCGAATGGGAGTGGGACTCCCTTACTCCCATAGGTCCGAGGCTTGCTTAAAATGTTTTGAACTCGGGAAATTCGTGAAGCAGAATGCTACCCTACTTACACATAGTCCAAGGGTGGATCTCTCATCTAGCTGGTTAGGGACCATCAATGGATTGTATATTCCTAGCCGCCTGAGCACAAGGAGGAGATGCCCACTCCCATTCCGTAGCAACTGGTAACCCGATTCTCAGGACCACTTACTAGGCCACTCTGCAGTTGACCATGGTTCATGAACTAGGACGTGACTAAAGTAACCCACACCATGAACCACATTTATTTATTTATTTATTTATTTATTTATTTATTTGTTTATTTATTTATTTATTTATTTATTTATTTATTTATTTATTTATTTATTTATTTATTTATTTATTTATTTATTTATTTATTTATTTATTTATTTATTTATTAAACCAATACAGCGAGATGCCAAATTACAGAGTTCCTCAGTGAAACATATATTTATAGTGGAGTGACACAATGCAAACTTAAAAAAATAAATGAAAGGGCAACGAAGAAAAATCAACTAATGACAAATCTAATAAGATAACTGTGGAGAAACAATTAACAATAAAATTAATGGCAAATGAAAAGAAAGAAGAAAATTAAAGATTGAAAGTAAAATGAAGGGAAGAACTTGGAGCTAGATACAGAATGGTAAACACACATATGACACCTAGGTAGCGGTATAGTACAGTAAGAAATAAATATTAAAAAATGTACAATATATTGGATAGTAATGAGAAGAAGAAAAAATTAATATAAAGGAAAGGAACTAGGTTAAGTTAAAGAAGATTCCATTAAAGGCATACGAAGAAAAAACGTCCAAGTTCTTCTCAGAAGATAGTTAAGGAGGGTTAGAATGCGGATAATTAAAGTTCCTTGAACAACAGTGAGGCGAGAATACAGACTATGAAGGGTGGATTTATCCTGGTTTTGCGAATTGGGTCATGTAGGGAAAAGAAGGATACAGGTTCAGGAGAACGAAATAGTGTGTTAACAGCGTGATGTGGGAATGTAAGGTCGGCTACTTTCCTGCGAGTAAATAACGGGCGAAGGTTTAAGATATATTGATTACCTGTTTTAATGGAATCTGTCATATTATTATTATTATTATTATTATTATTATTATTATTATTATTATTATTGTGTGTGGCCTCCGGGCAGGTCTTTCAATTTAACGCCGTATAGGTGACCTGCGCGTCTGTGAGGATGGGGCCCTTTTTATGATCAATTCTAATGCTGAAGACGGCACTCCCTATCCTCGAGCCTTTGGAATTAACCAATGAAGGTTTAAATCCCCGACCCGGCCAGGAATCGAACCCGCGACGCTCTGGACCAAAGGCCAGCACGCTAACCATTTAGCCATTGAGCCAGACACCATTATCATTATTATTATTATTATTATTATTATTATTATTATTATTATTATTATTATTATTATTATTATTATTATGCTGTACTGTTTAATAGTTGTGTTGTTTCAATTGTAGTATATTTATTTGCATTATGCTCACTTTAAATATTGCATATTTAGTTACAGTTGATGGAAGAGAGAGGCTAATATTTAATCTTGCCTTATAAAATACATTCCTTCTATTCTACACTGTGGAATATTGCTTCTCTAATGGTTGTAGTGGTGGCGATTGTAAATTTTAAGAGGAAATGCAGCTAGACATCAGTCCTCTCTTTGGTCCAACATTAATCAGAAAGGAAAAATCTCTACCCTTCGATTGTTTGTATAAAATTATAATCTCGTGAAAATTATAGCCTCGTGGAAGGCCTGGATCTGTTTCATATTTTCCTTGCAAATTTCCTTTTATGATTGGGACTGTTTCATGTTTACCAAATTTTCAGACCATCTTCTTTCAAGTACTCTCAATTACAAAGCTGTGCCCTATCAGACTAAAAACACCTTACTCGAAATATTTACTAGGAAACACACAGCGAAGTGACTTCTTTTGCCATCCTCTTTCAGTAACTGGATTACCCTTTCACCGTAACAAGTTCAATTGGTTGAACTTCGTGATGCAGTCCATTCCGTTGGGAATGTCTTCTTTCTGATAAGCTCAGCGCCGCGTTGCTACCTAGCGAGCCGTGAAACTCCCCAGAACAGAATTTTCCTCACGTCGAATTGTGCAGTAGCTCATGCACCTCAAGCCTCAAGCGGAGAGCGGTTTCAGGACACTCTTGCTCGCCTCATCTACAGCGACGGTGTAATTCATCTACTCAACTTATCGGTTGAAAGCCTTAAATTTCAATGTTGTGTAGTTACAGAATTTTTATTATAATTTCTTCGTCGGTTGACTTGTGTAGAAGTAATTTGGAAACGGACAGAATCATTTAATTAGCCTAAAAGTATTGGTTAAAAATTATTTTACTTTCCTTCCGCCATTTTTCCGACACCTTGTGGGGTCGCCGGTGCGAACTGTGTCTTACATTTGGACTTGGCCCGTTTGTTCGGCCAGATGACCCTTCCTGATTCCCCTGTGAGTGAGGGCGGTAGAATACATCTACGGTATCTCTTGCCTGTTGTAAGAGGCGACCAAAAGGGGGGACCATGGGCTCTCAACTTGGAAGCGAAGTTAGGCGATTATGGTTTCGCTAGCTCAGTTTGGCGGGAATTATTACACTTATGTCAGGCTCCTCGCTTTCATCCTTTCTGTCCGACATCCCTTGGTCAACTCTTGTTGTTGTTGTTGTTGATTTTTACGTCGCACCGACACAGATAGTTCTTACGGCGACGATGGGATGGAAAAGGGCTAGGAGTGGGAAGAAAGTGGCCGTGACCTTAATTACGGTACAATCCCAGCATTTGCCTCATGAAAATGCTGAAACCACGGAAAATCCTCTTCACAGCTTCGGACAGTGGGATTCGAATCTCGTTCTTTTCTGACCCCGGCGGTATTAAGTTGCCCAGTTGTACTTCTTCTTAAAACAATAATCACCACCACCACCCGTCATTCCTGACGCCAACCCAATATGTAGGGATGTATTCAGTATTGCGCGTTTCTTTTGTGGCTGATAGCATGACGTGTTTGAAGATGAAAACGGGTGTACTAAAACGAGCACAAACATCGAGTCCCCGTGTCAGAGAAATTTACCAGACGCGGCTAAAATCACCGGCCTGAATTGAACCCAGGATCCTCTGAACCCAACGACGGGACGCTGACCATTCTGACAAGAAACCGGACGTTGAAAATTAATTGTATGTAGTATGCTCAACCCTTACCCCGTTTCTCTGTGGGGTGGGGTATGGAGTGGGATCAATCTTCGTAACGAGTTTTTACGACCGGGTGCCCTTCCTGGTGTCCACCTCCTCAGAGGAGTTAATGAGATGAAATGTGATATGTGATAGTAGGGAGAGAGTGAAATCAGGTCCACCGAACTCGATAGCTGCAGTCGCTTAAGTGCGGCCAGTATCCAGTATTCGGGAGATAGTAGGTTCGAACCCCACTGTCGGCAGCCCTGAAAATGGTTTTCTGTGGTTTCCCATTTTCACACCAGACAAATGCTGGGGCTGTACCTTAATTAAGGCCACGGCCGCTTCCTTCCCACGTCTAGCCCTTTCCTGTCCCATCGTCGTCATAAGACCTATCTGTGTCGGTGCGACGTAAAGCAAGTAGCAGATATATATATATATATTACCCCGTTTCTCTGTGGGGTGGGGTATGGAGTGGGATCAATCTTCGTAACGAGTTTTTACGACCGGGTGCCCTTCCTGGTGTCCACCTCATCAGAGGAGTTAATGATATATATATATATATATATATATATATATATATATCAGGTCCCAGCACATAGCCTGCTCCTGTCGAATAGCACCAGGCTGCCCAGGTTTTACCTCTCTATCCGACGGACAAATCGCCGTCAAGAACGGCATATGTCCCCAGTCCATATTAACACTAAGGAGAGATTTGGAATTGAATCCAGCATTTCGGCACCCAATCTAGTGATCTCTGCCGACCAGCATTCTGATGGTGAAATTTTTTCGATTAACGGGATTTGAACTGGTTAACCAGGGTGCCAGACCATATAGACTTTACACCTTAACGATCATGGCCAAACGCGGGATATATAATAATTAATTATTTATGAATTAATTATGTCCGTCTCTGTGGTGTAGTGGTTAGCGTGATTAGCTGCCACCCCAGGAGGCCCGGGTTCAATTCCTGGGCCTGCTGCGAAATTTGAAAAGTGGTACGAGGGCTGTAACAGGGTCCACTCAGCCTCGGGAGGTTAACTGAGTAGTGGTGGGTTCGATTCACAGCTCATTCATCCTCTAAGTGGTTTTCCGTGGTTTCCCTCTTCTCCTCCAGGCAAACTCCGGGATAAAACCTAACTTAAAGCCATGGCCGCTTCCTTCCCCCTTCCTTGTCTATCCCTTCCAATCGTCCCATCCCCCCTACAAGGCCCCTGTTCAGCGTAGCATGTGAGGCCCAAAGTCTCACGCTCCAAGACATTGCCCTTGAGGCGGTAGAGGTGGGATCCCTCGCTGAGTCAGAGGGAAAAACCAACCCTGGAGGATAAACAGAGTAAGAAAGGAAAGAAAAGAAAAAATAATTTATTAAAATGAATAGCGTCACGTTCTTGAATAATTTACTCCATGAAACACATGAAAGAATGTCTGAGATTTAAAAAATATATATATAATGATACTGTAGCCTATGTGGTAGGATGAGAAGGACATGAAGGGTGTGTCAGCGTACTTTCATACTACCTGATAAATGAAATTCCATGATTGTATGAAATGAAATGGAGCTTCTGCACCTGTTGTTTCTTTAAGGGCCACCATTCCGAACTGTTGATCAGCGTTGGTGTAATAGCTGTATACAGTAAAAACCTAGCTTATTGCGAAGGATTATTTTTATCCTGCTTGTCCGAATATATACGGTCAGTTTAATTCTTCACGAGTTACATCTTCAGCTTGGTCCTACATTTTTTTAAGGAAGAAAAACGCGCCCTTTACTATAGAGAGCTCTAGTTGTTGGGAAGACCATTTTTGTTTTTTGTTCTGTGTTATGATATGCTGTCCGACTAGCAAACAGCACTTGTGTGCTCATAGTACGTACTTTTTATCGTGCTTGCATCTCCACTTGCGTGCGTTCAAAATTCTACTTCTCTTCCTGCGGAAACGTCTGTACTTTTTATGCGAGGATTCTTGCTGAAAAAAAAAAAGAAAGAGGAAAGGTTAAAAAAAAAAAAAGCTCCCGTTGCTGGTAGTGGAAATTACGATAAAGACCTCTCAAGGCTCTTTCATTCTCTCCATTCTAGTCCAACCACGGTGTGGTGCATAAAGTTGAGAGTTGATTTCACCAGGAATATAAGCCATTCTTCTGTTTATCTTCAAGAGAGAATTATCTCAACAAAGACACGACTTTAACTTCTAAACAGCTCCTGACACCCTTCACAAACTGTGGCTGCAAACTCGTTATTTTTTATTGCATCGGGAAATAATAATAATAATAATAATAATAATAATAATAATAATAATAATAATAATAAAATTAATTTCCCACAGCCTGGTTCGATCGTTAGATCGCGGGTTCGAACTGCTCCGAATATACGAACTTTACCTTTTTACGGCAGAATGCGCTACCTGACGCTGGAGGATTCCTGACCCTAGGCGGCTAACACTAAAAAAAAAACTTTTGAAAGATGTATTGTAATGTTAACATTACCTTTCATTCCGGTGTATCTGATAATTAGGGGTGGTGATTTTTAGGAATCAATTTTTTGACATTGCTATGTCTTATGGCTGGGGGTCTTCCGACAAAAGGCGTGAGTGAAGTGACGTCACATTAGTGTTCACCGTAGGCCTTGGTCGCCAAACATGCTGCGGCTACAAGTTACGTTTCTTTGGCCTTACAATTGCAGTTCTTGATATGTATGTATGTTCAGTCTTCAGCCCTAAGGCTGCTTGGATCCTCAACAGCTCTGCCATCAGCTGTCATAGATGGCCTAGGCATCACTGAAGAGGCGTACTAGGGAAATGAGGAGTGAGGTAGTTTCCCGTTGCTTTCCTCACCGAGCCAGAAGTTGCTATTACATATCAGTCTGCCAAGCCCACTGAAATGCATGCACCAACCAACCCTATGAGCAACATTTTCACACCATTCATAGCAGGGACTGGCTGCATAAGGAATGGCATTACTAGCGTCACTCATACCTCAGTCACTTTCATATTGTCAAAGCCCAGGATAAGACTGAGACAGATCTATGAAAGTAACAAAATTGCTCTAGCCCATACCAGAAGACATAGTGCACTGTAAACACTAGGTCCTGCCAGCAAAGGCATGTTCTTGATATATGTTTTTTTAAATGCTATTTGTTCGGGGCGTCTACCTAGAAAGATCTTTTGCCCGTACTTCCACCATATGTTAGGAACCTGCGTGTATTTGGAAACTGCGGAAGTGTAAAGTGTTGAATGTGAGGAAAGGAGCGTTAATGTTCCTTTTTTAATGCTGCCTAAGCATTCTGTTTTCCATACAAATGGTTCTGCAGTTTTATTTAGCATATTGTAATGTTTAAACATTTCTAATTTAGGTTTCTTCCATATTCGTGCCCTCCGCGGCCCTTGCCTTTTGTTTTAGTTACTGATACTTTCTTTTTTGGAATTGTTAGACCACTGACTATTTATATGAATATACAGATAATTATTTGGAGGGAATTTTCGTAGGAATTCTGTCTGCTTGATGTATGTTTCAATTTGACCTCATGTTCTCATCATCAAGACGTTGCAATGGTCTCCTTGGGATGAAAGTGCAAGTGGCCAAAGTTCACGTCGAAGACGAGTCTCCTTCAGCCGCATGATACGCGGTACAAGCACGCAGACTGTGTATTTGTTATTGCGAACAAAACATTCCTCATATTGCTTGTGGAGCGGGACGAACACTTGAAAAGGAATGGAGTGCCGTGTCTCTTGCAAGTGGGACTCACAGGTGTATTCGACAGCTATGAAATACATCTCTAATTTGAGAGCTTTTTGTATGTACACCATATGGAATGGATGATTACTCTTCATAGCGCTCAGACACAGACTATTCTTCCGTGGTTCATTTGTTATTTATTTGTGACGGTTGACGTTCAGGAGAAAATTTTTACTTTACTTTCTATTATTTGAATAAAGTGTTTCATCTGTTTCTTTACAAAGATCAACTGAGCACATTTTCATTTGAATTAGTTTCCTTATTTCCTAGTGATTTTTGTATTTTCAAAATACCTATGCAGTTGTTCGGTTTTATGGCTAAATGGTTAGCGTGCTGACCTTTTGTCACAGGGTCGGGAGTTTTAACCCTCATTGGTTAATTCCGCTGGCACGGAAGCTGGGTGAACGTGTCGTCTTCATCACAATTTCATCCTCATCACGACGCGCTGGTCGCCTATGGACGTCAAATCAAAAGACCTGTACCTGGGGAGTCGAAAATGTCCTCGGACACTCCCGGCACTAAAAGCCATACGCCATTTCATTACGTAGCAGGTGACATTGAAACAGACATCAATAAGATAGAATTCCTATGAAAATTCCCCCTTTACCGGGCGAGTTGGCCGTGCGCGTAGAGGCGCGCGGCTGTGAGCTTGCATCCGGGAGATAGGGTAGTAGGTTCGAATCCCACTATCGGCAGCCCTGAAAATGGTTCTCCGTGGTTTCCCATGTTCACACCAGGCTGTACCTTAATTAAGGCCACGGCCGCTTCCTTCCAATTCCTAGGCCTTTCCTATCCCATCGTCGCCATAAGACCTATCTGTGTCGGCGCGACGTAAAGCCCCTAGCAACAACAAAAAAATCCCTTTAAATGATGATGTGCACATTTATATAAATAGTCAGTGGTGAATATTCTTTTAAGGGAAGTAGAATTGAGCAACCATCCAAATCGGAAGGAAAATTGGAAGAGGTCTGACATTTCCAAAATAGAAAGTATGAGTAAGTAAAACAAAAGGCAAGGGCCACGGAGGGCACGAAAATGAAAGATTCCGTAGGTGTCACAAATCTAATAATGTCAGGGAGTACAACAGTTCAACGAAGGAGGTTGGATAGGAAAGTTCAAAGCGAGGAGCCTGACACAATTAAATGGAAGAAATGTCAGACTCAGCTAGAGGAACCCGGCAAGTGTAACAGCCCGATTTGCCAGAAACTTCTCTCAGTGAAAGATAAGTGGAAACAAGTGAACACATGTTTCGACCTGTCCGTAGATACTCGACTGTTTTCCAGAACATGACGGTCGAAGTGTTTCCGACGTGCTTTACATGCCTATTAACACGTAGCAAGTTCATGAATATTCGTTACCGGTACTTCGAGGGTTCTTTGCTGTCAGGACCTGGTGTATTACAGTGCACTGTCTGTAAAGCCTCCGTGGCTCAAGTGGCAGCGCGCCGGCCTCTCACTACCGCGTACCGTAGTTCAAATCCCGGTCACTGCATGTGAGATTTGTGCTGGAGAAAACTCTGGTTTTCCCTGTCATCTTTCATTCTCTCATTTCATCTGTTAGTCATTAAGAGTAGTGCGACAGGCTTCAGCAGACTATCCTCGCCGCTAGATGGGGGCTTCATTAATTATATTCCTGACTCGGTTGAAACGGGAAACAGGTTGTGAATTTTTTCATTGACCTGTCTTAGTCTCGTCCGTAACTACGACGTGAATGTGACTGAGGTGTAGGGCTTAGTAACTCTGACGGTAGAGCGCTGGTCTTCTGAACTAAAGTTGGGGGGTTCGATCCCGGGTTGTTCCGGTGATATTTGAAGGTGTTCATATACGTCATCTTTGCGTTGGTGGATTTACTGGTTCTTAAAAAACTCTTGCACCGAGAAAGTTGGCCGTACGGTTAGAGTCGCACAGCTGTGAGCTTGCATTGGGGAAATAATGGGTTCGAATCCCACCATCGACACTCCTGAATATGATTTTCCGTGGTTTCCCATTTTCACACTATGTAAATGCTGGCCACGGCCCCTACCTTCCCAGTTCTAGTCCTTTCCCATCCTTCCGTCGCCGAAAACCTTTGATGTGTTACCATTGACACTTTTTTTTTCACTGTGAGCTAGAGATGGCTGAAAAATAACGTAGCAGTTACTTTGTCACAGTTACATGCATGTCACTGTTACAAATGTAACGAGGACAAAAATAACAGGTTACAAAGTAACGACAACGGAATAACGTACTAGTGAAAACAGTAACTGGGAAGTGGGAACTGTCACTAGTAGCAGCTTACAGACACAGAATGTGACCTTCAGATTTCAGATAGGCTTCCAAGTGAGAACGCTTTTGTAGGAGATTGCTTTAAGTAAAATACACTATAGTGTATTTTTTTAAGTTGCTGCTGCCATCTGGTAACTAGAGTGTAAACTGTTATGACATATTCAACTGCTCAGGAGTAATCATTTACTCGGACATCGCGCAGGGCTACCTACATTATAATAATATTATAAGTTTCACCCGTAAAATATTTGTTTTACCATAAATAAATTAGTATGCTAACTTTCCATATTGATATTATATATAATATAACATATCATTACTTCATTTTCCTTAATAGATCCTTTTGTACCGGTTTGTGTCGAGGTTTGGCACACAGTTCATCATGTTTTCTTGTCTTCTATCGTTGATCAGGACGTTGTCAGAAAACACGCTATGTGATCTTCTCATTTCATCCGTTGTCTGCCTCTCATTAACTTTATAGCACATAGGAATGCGTGTTTTGCTGCACAGACTTTGAACCGTGTAGTGATGCGTGCGCATATGTGCGAGTAAATGAATAGGACTTCGCAACACAGCTGCAAGGAGAGAAGCTTGAGGCCGTGACGAGGCTGTTGCCAATAAAAGGTGGGTAACGTTGGACAGTATTTTTAACTGTTATTTCTTGTAGTAGTGACAGGTGTAGCAGTTACACAAAAATAAGCGTTTGTCAGGCCTGTACTATGGGCTATCAAAATCCTCCAGATTTAGCAAAAAACCACCGATATTAGCAACCGTGCCACTGCTCCTTCGCTCATTTATGTGGTTGATGCGGGAATCGAATCCCTGGTGACCGGTCGATGATTTCCACTCACCCCAACTTTTCTTTCTACAAAAACAAAATAACAAAAAAATCAACTACCAAATCCCTAGACAATCTGGGAATCGAATCTTGAGTCGCCGAGTAAGAACTGAAGACGCTATCCCTTTAGCTACTCGGTTTTTCTTATTCATTGGGACGTTTAATGCTGAACACAAAGAGACAATCTTCCACCGCGAGGTAGAATGTATCAGGCAAGGAAATACTTGATTATCATACCAGGCAGAGACGGATTTCATCAACATCTGTTCTAAAGACAATTCGTATGCATGGCCCGTCCCTGATGGAAGTTAAACTAGACACATGGGGGTTTATTCAGAGCAGGCCAGCGAGCGGAAGGAAATCCAAACAAATGAATAGCAAGAGAGCTATTTTATTTGTGTGTCTGGGTGTAGCATTATTAAAAGTGTGTCGCGAAGAATATTCTGTTCACGGAGAAAACGGGCGGCAATGCGAGGCAGATCATGAATAAGAAAGGCAAACGGAAGACTAAAAATAAAATAAGAAAAGGGTCGACTTTCGTTAGCTTCTGTCTAAAGGATTCTCTGTAGGCTTATCTGATGGGATATAGGAGCTTACATTGCACTCGCATCTTTCTTAATCAGGAATATACTCGCGTCTTTCTTAACCAGGAAATTATACTAACTGACTAACTAACTTCAGTAACTAGAATTCAAAGATTACCAAAATGGGCGATGGCAGGGGGAATGCCTGAAAGCGTGTTGCAAAATGCTGAAATGAAAAAACATTAATTGTTGCTGTTTTTATTTTTATTATGATTATTTATTTATTTATTATTATACATTATTATTATTATTATTATTATTATTATTATTATTATTATTATTATTATTATTATTATTGAAATAACCCCTTTGAAGGTACGATAAATCAAATTTGGTTAGTTTTCTTTGCATTTAACTTTCTTCTTTTCCAAACTTCCTTCATTTTCTAATGATGTTCCTTTTCTTCTTGAGTCCATTTTCTTCTAGTTGTTAATTTCTTTCTCTCCTGAAATCATGCCTTCTCTCTAATTGCAGCGTTTTTCATATCCTTTAAAATTTCAATGAACCATGTTGGCTTGAATTTGTATCTGTTCAATATGTTGATGATTTGTTTAGTTAGTCTATTGTTATTCATTCTGTAAATGTGTCCAAAAAAAGTGAAGTCTTCTTTTCCTCATTAGTGGTCAGTTTTTCAACTTTTAAATATAGCTCTCTGTTTGATCGTAGTCTAAATTCGGCATTGTTGTTTCTTATAGGTCCAGTATTTACCTCAAAATTCTTCTTTCAACTTTTTCTAATTCTTCAAGATCCCCAGTTCTTGTATGTTTAAGAGTTTCTGTTGCGTATACAGTTTCTGGCCGGGCCACTGTTTGATAATGTCTTAATTTCAAGTTCCAGAATAGATTTCTTATTGTATATATTTTTTGTCAAATGAAACATCCTTTCAATTTTGTTTACTCTTATATATATATAGCTACCTTTTTTGTGTTGTTCGTTATCCATTCTCTCAGGTATTTTAAGCAATCTGTCCGAGATGTTGTCTGTCTGTTAGGTCATCAACCCAGAGGCTGGTTGGATCCTCAAATAGCATCACCAAAGGCTGTGCAGTTATAGGGAAACCACAAAAACCAATGGCAGTACCAAAATGAGGCGTACTAGGCAGGATGAGGAATGAGGTAGTTTGCCATTGCTTTCCTCACTGGGTCAGACAGTGCTATTGTAGCACAACTAACCCTATGAGCAACACCTTTCATGACACTCAGACACACTGGTTGTGCTCTGAATGTCATTAATCAGCACCACCCGTACTCCCAGCAGCTTCCATATTGTCACAGCCATGGATGAGACTGGGACTTCAGTGGAAGCTACACTTTGCTCTGGCCTGTGCCAAGAGATGGATGCAAAAGTACTGTAACCATCAAGAAATGACAGCAGGCAGTCCGAGATGTTATGTTATTGTTAATTGTGAAATTTTGAGGGGCATTAATGATGTTTGTCATGAACTTTGTTTTTTCAGATGGTATTTGCAATCCTATTTTTGCCGCTTATTATTATTATTATTATTATTATTATTATTATTATTATTATTATTATTATTATTATTATTATTATTATTATCTATACTATGCATACAGAGAGGTTCATTAAATCTCCTGAAGGTACAGAACCTAGTTGCTAGTTGTTCTGCTTACCACTGACATGTCAGCAGCGTAAAGTGAATCAATCTTGCACTGGAAAAACAATGACAATCCTCGAGCCCAAGATGAACAAACTTACTGTTTATTGCGTGTTATTATACAGCAAACGCCGTTCATTCGATCAAGTTAGTGGGCTGTGGATCTGTGGATAGCTGCCTCTGTGGATCAGTGGTAGAGTGTCGGCCTCCGGATCTCTCCGCTTCAAACCCGGCAGATATAGTCGGATTTTTGAAGGGCGGAAAAAAGTCCATTCGACACTCCATGTCGTACGTTGTCGGCATGTAAAAAATCTCTGGTGACACATTTGGTGTTTACCCGACAAAATGTATTAAATCTCAGCCATAGACGCCCAAGAGAGTTTCGGTTTACTCGGTCTGCCATCTAGTGGGCCTAGAGTAAAACGGAACGTCGAAATTGACGAGCAGACAGCCAGATGGCGTGAAATTGAAATGTCTGCACACGGTAGCTGAGGCCATACGATTATTATTATTATTATTATTAGTGGGCTGTGGAAAATGATTGGTTGTGATAGAACCTAATGAACACTCTAAAATCCGTATCAGAAACAAAACATGAAAATTAAATGTCGAGGTGAAGAGGGCATGCATAAGAAGCGCGCTTCTTGCGACCAAGGAGTGTGTAGTCATTGTGTATGAATCAGTGAGGTACCGATAAGGTTTTTGAGATCTGAAAATGGATCTATTTTTGAAGATAAACACAGCTTCATTGTACCTGTGTACCGCAATGTGTCTCCTTTAAACAGTGACGCAGTATTAGCATGTATGCTGTCTGAACTCCACAGTTATTTAAGAAGTTCACAACACAAACATTCATTTACTCGTGCAGTTGGAGCGAACATTGTTTTGCTATTCTACACTCACCTGAGCTCAAGGTAACCGCATCGATCCTGGCTCTGTCCGGTGGTATTTGAAAGTGCTCAAATACGTCAGCCTTATGTCGTAAGTAGATTTATCGGCAGATTAAAAAAACTCTTGAAGGACAACATTCCGGCACCTCGGCGTCTCCGAAAATATTAAAGGTAGTTACTGGGACCAAAATCAATATTATTATTATTCCTTTGACGAATGCGTCGATATATTACTCATCTATGGAAATACATATTACCGGACGAGTTGGCCGTGCGGTTAGAGTCGCGCAGCTGTGAGCTTGCATCCGGGAGATACTGGATTCGAATCCCACTGTCGGCAGCCCACAAGATGGTTTTCCGTGGTTTCCCATTTTCACACCAGGCAAATGCTGGGGCCACGGCCGCTTCCTTCCCACTCCTAGGCTTTTCCTATCCCATCGTCGCCATAAGACCTATCTGTGTCGGTGCGATGTAAAACACCTAGCAAAAAAAGAAACATATTCGAAGTAGTTTCAGTTACAACACCTGCATTAAAAGCAATTTTCGGAGAGAATTAAATTAATAGTCATTATGTTCCAGTGTCTTGAACGACGTGTTTGTTAAGCTGGGTCAGTTGGAAGCCTTCTCTAAGAGGAACTGCTATAACGTCTAGTCGTAATGAAGAGATTATTTTAGATGCTGTCTCACATTGGTACACAGGCACTTGTACAACAGACCAACGTCAGCCGCTCATCTGTTATGTGACCATTGTGCATTTATCTTCAACCCCAAGGTTGGTTAGATCTTCAGCAGCTTCGCCGTCAGCTGTTACAAACAGTCCTGGGAGTAACTGCTAATTCCGTACTCCTCTAAGCACAGTTCAAACAATACTGACTGAATTATATTCCTATTATCTCATGTACCTCGCAATTACGTGATGTTACCTGACAAATATTAAAGATTACGTCACTTGGCATGGTCTTCTTTATGCTCGGTTCCACTGTCACAACAGAGAGAGCGCTTTGTGTGGTTATCTTCAAGTCAGTCATAATCGATTCTAGATACTTCATAAAAAAAAGTAGGCAATAATGTTAACGCATTTTACGTTTTGTCACAAAAGGTATCTAGTTTTCTGGTTCAAGGGATCGAATATAAATGGTCCCAACTCCAGTGGCGCCGACTTTGGGCGAAGCGTTTTCTGCCCCCCCCCCCCCACCCCACCCTAAATGATCTTAGTGGGGCAGAGTGTCATTTTCCCCTCCAAAAAATTTCCCCTCCTAGATGTTAAGTCCCGTTAAAACGTGAAGTTTGCTACATTTCGAAGGCTGCTAAGGCGTTAAATCGGGCGATGATGGCAGGCGTTTTATATCAAGAAATGAGTTTATAAAGTGGGCATTCCTTCAGAGAACTACATTTCCCAATGGAGACTGTTCAGGCGGTACATCTGGATGTAGAGATGTTCACATTTCGTATCATGAAATGCATAATATACAGTACGGTAATAAGATACATTAAGGCAAAGTATTTATGAAGCAAGTTCTAATGTTTTGTGATTATTTTTTACAGCTTAGTACGTAAAACATTCCTTCAAATATTTATTTATGAATCGAGTTCTATTTTTCTCTTTATTTCTGAATATTATTGAAAACTCCGTGCACAAGACTCGTTTAAAAAGTACTGTACTTGAGAAACAAGCTCTATTACTGTTCTGTGTTTTTCTGTTTGTGATTATTATTATTATTATTATTATTATTATTATTATTATTATTATTATTATTATAGCTGCCTCTGTGAATCAGTGGTAGAGTGTCTGCCTCTGGATACCAAGATAGCGGGTTCAAACCCGGAAAAGGTATTCGGATTTTTGAAGGGCGGGAAAAAGTCCATTCGACACTCTATGTCGTATGATGTCGACATGTAAAAGATCTCTGGTGACACATTTGGTATTTAACGGGATAAAATTCATTAAATCTCAGCCATAGACGCCCAAGAGAGTTTCGGTTTACTCGGTCTGCCATCTAGTAGGCCTATAGTAAAACAGAACGTCGAAATTGACGAGCAGACAGCCAGATGGCGTCAAATCGAAACGTCTGCACACGGTAGCTGAGGCCATACGATTATAATTTTATTATTATTATATGGAAATTAAGATCTGTTTTGAAACTCTGTGTGAATGTAAGCTGTGAATTATTTGCAAAGACATGCATTTGACTGTTGACACGAGAATTCAGGGAAATAATTTGCGTTATGTTGACGGCAGTAAGTCAGTGCAACTAACTTGACACAAAGAGCTCATAGAAATGTGGTTATTACGAACTTTCAGGTCTTTCTGGTGTTTGAATGCCAGTCATTATACGTATATCGTATTTGCCAAACTTTACAAGTTAGTTCAAAGTTGGTTTCCGCGTATTGATCACTAAGTGTGTGTACGGGAGAAATCTCAAGGAGTTCGTAATACGGAAATACATTAGCGATATTCTAGAGAGAAATTTCAACTTAAGAGTTGGAAATGTAGTTTACTAGTCGCTTTCCTGAATACTACGAAAGTGACGTGACGTGGCGTGGTATTTTTCTGGGTGCTGTCGGTTCAAAACTGATACAGCTGAGAAGAGGATGAAGTTCGTTCTAGCGTTCTACTAATGTTTTGCGGGAGATTTATTTCCTAAATTCATTATCCAATGTATATAATTACACGAAGAATGATAGAATAAGTTAAGCCTCTATAGCTCAGCTGGCCTCTCCGCTGGGTGCCGTGGTTCAAAACTCGGTCACTCCATGTGGGATTTGTGCTGGACAAAGCGGAGGTGGGACAGGTTTTTCTCCGGGTACTCCGGTTTTCCCTGTCATCTGTCAGTCATTAATCAATGCCCCAGAGGAGTGCTACAGGCCTCGGAAGCCGGCACATTTCCTATCCTAGCTGCTAGATGGGGGCTTCATTCATTTCATTCCTGGCCCGCTTGAATGACATTTCGAAGTCTTTCTTGGCTTTAATGTACCAAAGAATTGTTGTTTTTGGTTTTGAGCCGAAATTGTTAAAAATATATTTTGTCCATCTAGAGTCGTAGAGAGTCTTAGAGTAGATTTCTTGTCTGCATTTACTTATGTATTTACTTGGGACAAGTATGTTGTGGAGAATCTTTCTCTCTTTTATTGTTGAAACCATGTCTTAGCAGACATAGTAGGGGTCCTAATACTTTTTTTTGCTAAGGGCTTTACGTCGCACCGACACAGATAGGTCTTATGGCAACGATGGGATAGGAAAGGCCTAGGTGATGGATGGAAGCGGCCGTGGCCTTAATTAAGGTACAGCCCCAGCATTTGCCTGGTGTGAAAATGGGAAACCACGGAAAACCATCTTCAGGGCTGCCGATAGTGGGTTTCGAACCTACTATCTCCCGGATGCAAGCTCACAGCCGCGCGCCTCTACGCGCACGGCCAACTCGCCCGGTGGTCCTAATACCACGAAAAACGTAAAATTAAGCAATTTCCTTCATTGTGCCGAAAGTTGAAGGACTAAAGGGCTCAGAAAGGTTTCAAAGTGCGAGTCTTGGATAGATCTAAAAAAATGAAAAGAATTAATTTCGAAAATCTCTTCCGGCCTAAATGCAGTTGCGGAAAACATCCTAAAATCGCTTGTTTCTTTACTCGTTTTTATTTAAATCCTAGCCAAATTAACATACTTACATAAATCTTTCTGTAATGTGTTCCTTGGTTCAATACCCTCACACTTGATTTTATTTTTTGAAAAATGTCCACACCAAATGTAGTTATAAGGGCTTAAATGAAACTCTGCATTGACTCACGGTTGCACTCGTGGTGGTGCTTAAGTGAAACTCTGCATTGACTCACTCACGTTTGCACTCGTGGTGGTGCTTAAGTGAAACTCTGCATTGACTCACTCACGTTTGCACTCGTGGTGGTGCTTAAGTGAAACTCTGCATTGACTCACGTTTGCACTCATGGTGGTGCTTAAGTGAAACTCTGCATTGACTCACTCACGTTTGCACTCGTGGTGGTGCTTAAATGAAACTCTGCATTGACTCCCGTTTGCACTCGTGGTGGTGCTTAAGTGAAACTCTGCATTGACTCACTCACGTTTGCACTCGTGGTGGTGCTTAAATGAAACTCTGCATTGACTCCCGTTTGCACTCGTGGTGGTGCTTAAGTGAAACTCTGCATTGACTCACGTTTGCACTCGTGGTGGTGCTTAAGTGAAACTCTGCATTGACTCACGTTTGCACTCGCGGTGGTTCTTAAATGAAACTCTGAATTGACTCACGTTTGCACTCGTGGTGGTGCTTAAATGAAACTCTGCATTGACTCACGTTTGCACTCGTGGTGGTGCTTAAGTGAAACTCTGCATTGACTCACGGTTGCACTCGTGATGGTGCTTAAGTGAAACTCTGCATTGACTCACTCACGTTTGCACTCGTGGTGGTTCTTAAATGAAACTCTGCAATGACTCACGTTTGCACTCGTGGTGGTGCTTAAGTGAAACTCTGCATTGACTCACTCACGTTTGCACTCGTAGTGCTGCTTAAGTGAAACTCTGCATTGACTCACGTTTGCACTCGTGGTGGTTCTTAAATGAAACTCTGCATTGACTCACGTTTGCACTCGTGGTGGTGCTTAAGTGAAACTCTGCATTGACTCACTCACGTTTGCACTCGTGGTGGTTCTTAAATGAAACTCTGCATTGACTCACGTTTGCACTCGTGGTGGTGCTTAAGTGAAACTCTGCATTGACTCACGTTTGCACTCGTGGTGGTGCTTAAGTGAAACTCTGCATTGACTCACGGTTGCACTCGTGGTGGTGCTTAAGTGAAACTCTGCATTGACTCACATTAGCGCTCGCAGTGGTAGAAAAGGGCAAACTGCTAAGCTAATCGACTGGATAGCAATGATTAAGAAAAAGGATTGTAATTTTTTAATGAATAAATGAAGAATATGTCCTCATACTTTATTATATTTTATGGTTAGGGGCGCGCAACTGTGAGCTTGCATTCGGTAGATAGTGGGTTCGAATCCCTCTCTCGGCATCCCTGAAGATAGTTTTCCGTGGTTTCCTATTTTCACACCAAGTAAATGCTGGGGCTCTACCTTATTTTAGGCCACAGCCTGCTCATAGGCTTTCCCCATCCCATCGTCGCTATAAAACCTCTCTGCGTCGATGCGACGTAAAGCCAATTTAAAAAATTATATTTTATTTACCTAAAACTCGCAGTTCATGCCCCTAGTATGTTTTTTACATTGAGTTGTTTGCCTGAAAGGCTAGAACTGTGCATTTTTGCTATTATTTATTATTATTATTATTATTATTATTATTATTATTATTATTATTATTATTATTATTATTTACATGAGGGAACAAATTAATTATTGCTAATAAGAGCCATACGGGCGCCGCTATAAAGTAGGCTATAAATAAACATATCTGATTCAAACCTAATCCCACTTTGTAGAATGCTAAAAAGACATTGCAGTAATTCATTATCTGAGGCACTAAAGGCATAAAACATTCAGGAGAATTGAGCTAGCGAATAGCGCGAAGATTTTGCAGCACCAGTCCAGATTTAGTAGCAAGTGGTCGCATGCAAGTCAATAAAACCGCAGTATCTAGCAACATAAGAGACGTGTGGGCGAATTGCCCTCGCGTGTTAGCGAGACCCCGCCATTTACAACCACCGAACAGTATGGAGGAAGGGAGGAAAGAAACGTGCCTAGAATTGATCGTGATATTTACTAGTCCTTACATGCGGCCACTAACTTGTGCTTGGATCGTAAAGTGCCGTGTACAGTAATCACAAGTGCAGCCTGGATATCGTAATCTAATGAGTGTCTCTTGTGTCCTGCGCTGCGGCTGATGCGGAAAACACAAAGGTGTGTGTGAATTGATTTGAAAATACACTCGTGTTTATGAAAATTGCAACACCATGAAGGAAGATTGAAACTCATGTGAAGTTTACAGTATGGCAATCAAGTGATTAGAATATTGAAGAGTGATTTTGCATTCCTGTGTCCGGCAACGCCCTCTAGACTGTCCTTTTAATGGTATAAATAGAGGGCTGTTGATAAACCAAACAATTAGTTTATTAGAGTCAACAGACTGCAGACGTTTCTTCAAGAGTCACTATACATTGTTGCGCTACGAAAGGCCAGAGGTGCTCAGCTGGGTACCCGTTGAGGCTAGCCCAGTGCGGCTGGGCTGGCGTGACGTAAATGCGGGCAGCTTACGTAGCAAGCATACGCCACAGTGAAGTGAAAGTGCGAACACACTTGAGAGGGATGTGGAGCGGTGACGTTCGATTGTGACCATGAAGCTCTCTTTCACCACTCAGCGGAATGTTGTTTGCGATACCATACAGTATTTTTTTTAAAATTATAATGCCCAGAAAACCGGCCTTTTCAAGATATTCCGGTTTGATTTACACAACGCTTGATATAAGCAGTTTTATTTTTTTATACTGTAGAAACCTGACACGTTATAATTTTTTGTGTTACAAATTACACAGGTACAGGGTTAAAGCCTACCCGTTTGCCAGACGTACCTACTATTGAACATGTATGGGATTCGGTATGTCGACAACTAGGACGTCAAAATCTTGAACATCAATGAACTGCGGACTCCGGGGATCTTCATCTTAGTATTTGGGGTGTGATCTAATGACCTAATGAAGGAGTCCAACTTTGTTTTGGACAGTGTTTTTATTAACGCAGTGATTTGTTCTTCATTCGCTACTTTCAGTCAAAGTTAATAATAATAATAATAATAATAATAATAATAATAATAATAATAATAATAATAATAATAATAAAACCAAACCCCATCGCACTACAGCCCTTGAAGGGCCTTGGCCTACCAAGCGACCGCTGCTCAGCCCGAAGGCCTGCAGATTAGGAGGTGTCGTGTGGTCAGCACGACGAAGCCTCACGGTCGTTATTCTTGGCTTTCTAGACCGGGGCCGCTACCTCACCGTCAGATCCTCAATTCTAATCACGTAGGCTGAGTGGACTTCGAACCAGCCCTCAGATCCAGGTAAAAATCCCTGACCTGGCCGGGAATCGAACCCGGGGCCTCCGGGTGAGAGGCAGGCACGCTACCCCGACACCACGGGGCCGGCTAATAATAATAATAATAATAATAATAATAATAAAAATAATAGAGATTCAGTTTACTCTGCCGTCTAGTAGGCCTTGGGTAAAATGGAACGTCGAAACTGACGAGCAAGCAGCCAGATGGCGTCAAATTGAAATGCATAAACATACGATTATTATTATTATTATTATTATTATTATTATTATTATTATTATTATTATTATTATTATTATTATTTTCGTTTCAGCCATCTATGGGCTGCGATTACGCAACTTCCATTGCTTTCTCAAGTTCTTTCTCCTTCATCTTTCGCCAGTATTCCTTCATCCGTTGGCTTGCTCGTGCTCGTTCTTCTACTCTATTCTTCCTCGTTTCCTCATCAGGTAGGTCCTTCACCTCCGCAACTCTGCCTGAAGATTTTTCTGTTTATTATATCTTCTGCCGTGATTCCACATTTTTCTAAATCTCGGTGGACTTCTTTTACCCATGGGACTTGTGTCTTCCTGTTCTCCTGGAAGGTGAGGATCCTGTTGGCGAGTCTCTCCGATCCCATCCTTTGAAATATGTCCGTAGAACGTCAATCTCCTCTTTTTCATTCTGGTGGTGATGTTTTCAAATTGTTGGTATAGTTCTTGGTTTGGTCTCATGCGAAACGTAAACTTGTCTGATGATTTAATGGGTCCAAGAATCTTTCTAAGGAACCTCCTTTCTTTCTTTTCCAAATCTGAGAGTCCCTTCGTGGCTATTGTCTCAGCTGCGTATAAACATTCAGATTTGACTATCGTGCTGTAGTGCTTGAATTTGGCCTGGTAGGAGTGTGACTTAGATTTGTAGGTGTTCTGGCATAATCTAAACGCAGTTTCCATCTTTCTTGCACGTTCTTGAATTGCTGCTTTCTCGTTCACGTTTGGAGTCAAAATCTCTCCTAGGTACTTGAATTTTGTAGCTCTTTTGATGTCACCATACTTCGTCCTCAGTGTCCAGGTTGGGTCAGTGGTATTTATGTTCATTTACTCCGTATTCTCAAAAGATATTTGCAATCCTGTTTTGTCTGCTGTTTCTTTGAGGACTTCAATCTGCTTAACTGCAATTTGCAAATTCTCTACAAAAAAGACTATATCATCTGCAAATGCGAGGCATTCAAATTTAAGCCCAGTTCTCTTGTGACCTAATCTAATTCAATTTGGAAAGTAGAATTTGCTCATTTCTTTTCGCCATTCCCTGATAACTTTCTCTAAAACACAGTTGAACAAAATTGGAGAGAGGCCATCTCCTTGTCTCAAACCTGTTTTGATTTCTAAGGGCTCTCACAGTTCTCCTAAAAATTTTACCTGCGATCGTGTGTTTTTTAGTGTTTGATGAATCAAGGTTGTTGTCTTATTGTCTATTCCAAATTCCTTAAGCACTTCCATAAGTGTGTCCCGGTCTATGGAGTCGTGTGCTTTTTTGAAATCCACGAATGTCATTATCACTTTCTTATCTGCTGCTAATGTCTTAGTTTTGATTAAGGTCTTAATGGTAAAAATCTGTTCTGCACATGACCGCCCCTTTAGAAATCCAGCGACTAACATATTATTATTATTATTATTATTATTATTATTATTATTATTATTATTATTATTATTATTATTATTATTTTAGTGTAACAAAACAATGCGGAAAGTAATTAGGCTTAAGGTACGGTAAAGTGTCATTTTCCTTACTCTTCTGAGAATAATAATAATAATAATAATAATAATAATAATAATAATAATAATAATAATAATAATAATAATAATAAAAAGACGCGTGAAATTTTACGGACACATCAAACGCCTTCCAGAAAACAGACTGACAAGAATCTTACTTGAGGCAATAGAAAACATCGAAACAAATACGTGAACATCGGAAATCCGCCAAGACCTGGAAAATTCAGGAATCAACGTGGCCGACATCGCAGACCGAACCTGATTCAGAACGAAAATCATTAAGTCGGAAGTAGAGTGAGAGAGAAACCACAAGAAGAAGACAGGAGCCAAGTGGACAGAAGAACGAAGAACCGCGATGAGAGATAAATTGAAGGATGCCTGGCAAAGAAGGAAATGCACAACTTCTAAGTGAGCTTTGCGTGATCGGTTTTCTGGTCTTTTTCGCATCTAATAATAATAATAATAATAATAATAATAATAATAATAATAATAATAATAATAATAATAATAATAATAGAGATTATTGGGTGCAAGAGGCACCATACCGACGATGACGACCGAGTTTGCCCTCAAGGAAAGCTTCCTGGCCACGTTTGCCGAGGCGGTTGTGCGTGGGACCGTGCTTCTTTTAAGGAAACTTTTATATTCCAAGCCAGTCCCGTGATGTAGGGGTAGCGTGCCTGCCTCTTACCCGGAGGACCCGGGTTCGATTCCCGGCCAGGTCAGGGATTTTTACCTGGACCTGAGGGCTGGTTCGAGGTCCACTCAGCCTACGTGATTAGAATTGAGGAGCTATATGACGGTGAGATAGCGGCCCCGGTCTAGAAAGCCAAGAATAACGGCCGAGAGGATTTGTCGTGCTGACCACACGACACCTCGTAATCTGCAGGTCTTCGGGCTGAGCAGCGGTCGCTAGGTAGGCCAAGGCCCTTCAAGGGCTGTAGTGCCATGGGGTACTGTGTCTTATGGCAAACACGTTAAGGGTCGGTTTCCTGAATGGATTGTATACGGCCTATACCTAAAACACACACATATATAGTCTTAATTCACACCCTGGCTATCCGTGAACTTACATACTGAGTTTCGAGAAACACGGTGTGTCCGTTTCTCCGTTATGTTCGCACAAACAGCTGAACCTGTTGTCAATTTTAGTACTCTTAATCCGGGAAAATAGTCTAAGTATGAGGCATACATTTAAAGTATTTAGAATAAAATCTCTATCTAGGTATTTCTTCCACACTTGTAGAAGATGATTAAAGAAATGAATGTCATTATTCAGTCAGTTACTGATCATTTATTGATCCACTGGAAGTTACATTCCGTCATACTTTCCTCAGGTGACAACACCTTGACGTTATCGTGTTGGTTTAGTGAGCCTACCTGTACACAAGGTAATACCATCAGCAGGATAGGAAGCAAATGACTTATTAATGACGGTAATGACTGTTATCATTATGGGCTAGTGTCTAGCTGTCAGGTAATCATGTTAATACCTGCTCACTCAACGGCAAGGCTACAGTTCACTGTATCCTAGTCACTTGGGTTTGTAAATACTGCTCTATTCCTACAGTACTGACATTATAATTATTATTATTATTATTATTATTATTATTATTATTATTATTATTATTATTATTATTATTATTAGCAAATTCTCCCGATATTGGAAGACGTTAAGCAAATAAATCAATACTTCTGTGGGTTCGTCTTGTTCCAATAGGCTTTCATTCTTTCCGAGAAGGCCTGTTTACGTTCTGCCGACCACTTTGTTCTGTACTGTTTTTGTAGTGGTTGCTCTGATGTAGCTTCCTGATTGTTTACTTTGTGTCTAAGCATGTCTCTTTCTAGGATGTCTGTTGAACTTATGTTTGCGTTTTTGAGGTCCTTTTGAAGTTCGTTCAGCCAGGGTGTTGAGTTTTTAAGCGAGGTTACATAATCTGTTATCCTTTTTTGTCAATCGATTTTCAGGTAATCTAGTGGGATGACCGAAGAATTTCATTCGTCTTTTCCTAATGTCAGTTTCGATGTTTGAGAACTTTTCTGTTGTTTTGATTGATTGTAAACTGTAACCGTCTTGGGTGTTCTTGCTCTCAAGATTTTCCTAATAATCCTCCTCTCTTCTGTTTTGATTTCTTCAAGTTCTTGTTTTCTGTTGAGTGCCCAGTGTTTCATTTGCGTAAAGGACTGTTGGTTTTACGACTATTTACGACTATTTTTATATGTCTTGACATGAATATCCTGTTGTAGATGTTTTGGACTAATCCTAATGTTCTTTCAATTTTTTTTTTTTTTTTTTTTTTTGCTAGGGGCTTTACGTCTCACCGACACAGATAGGTCTTATGGAGACGATGGGACAGGGAAGGCCTAGGAGTTGGAAGGAAGCGGCCGTGGCCTTAATTAAGGTACAGCCCCAGCTTTTGTCTGGTGTGAAAATGGGAAACCACGGAAAACCATCTTCAGGGCTGCCGATAGTGGGATTCGAACCTACTATCTCCGGGATGCAAGCTCACCGCCGCGCGCCTCTACGCGCACGGCTAACTCTCCCGGTCCTTCAATTTTTGTATTTTTTTATTTTTTTATTTTTTTTTGAGACGAGTTTGTTGTGAGATCTTTTCAAGGCCTGTCGGTTCGATAAATTCTCCGAGATATCCAAAGTAAGGGACCCTGTCATTTGTAGCATGTTTTGTTCTGAGAATCTTGATATGTGCCTTTGAACATAAGAGTTTTCTCGAACGAT
This sequence comes from Anabrus simplex, assembly GCF_040414725.1. Classification (NCBI taxonomy): domain Eukaryota; kingdom Metazoa; phylum Arthropoda; class Insecta; order Orthoptera; family Tettigoniidae; genus Anabrus; species Anabrus simplex. The sequence continues at coordinate 72,592,569 of NC_090272.1, read as the reverse complement.
ATCTGTAGTCCCACCTTTTCTGCACTTTCTTTAAGAACCTCGAGCTGCGTAACGGCAGTCTCCTCACCCTCTGTTAGTATCGCCAGATCATCTGCAAAAGCGAGGTATGGTATGTAGAGGTTATCTTCGGGAAAGTCCAGTCGGATTGGCTTCCAAAATTCACATTTCTTGAGTTCTTTCTACCATTCTTCCATAACCTTGTGTAGGATGACGTTGAACAGAATAAGAGAGAGCCCATCACCGTGTCTCACGCCTGTTTGAATGTCGAAGGGTTGTGAGATTTCCCCCATAAATTTCACTTTAGATTTCGCGCCAATCAGTGTTTCTTTTATGAGTTCACGAGTTTTAGGATCTGCTCCCCTCTCTTTTAGAATGTGGAACAGTGAGGGCCTGTCGATTGAATCGTATGTCTTTATTATATTTATTATTAATATTCAGCGTAATGTTTTTGTTGATAAGTTTCAGGTCTTACAGTATTGAAAGCTACACTGTTTTGTTTTATTCTCCAATTTTGATGTGAACTGCCCGATTCCATCACGGCTTCTTGATGAAGTTAATATTTTTGACATAAGTATGTCTTACGGCTGGGAGTCATCTGAAAACTTGCGTTACGGAATTTAGCGTGACGGAACTGTAACCCTGGCAACCGTGCAGGCTGCGATGTAAGGTACAGGTGGATGGCCAGACGGTATTACCTAGCAACCGTACAGGCTGTGATGTAAGGTATGAATTGATGGCCAGAGAATGTTACCTAGCAAGTGTGCACTCTGTGATGTACGGTAGGCCTACGGGTGGATGGCCAGGCGGTATTACCTAGCAACCGTACGGGCTGTGATGTTACAGCTTACAATCAATCAAAACAACAGAAAAGTTCTCAAACATCGAAACTGACATTGGGAAAAGACGAATGAAATTCTTCGGTCATCCCACTAGATTACCTGAAAATCGATTGACAAAAAAGGATAATAGATTATGTAACCTCTCTTAAAAACTCAACACCCTGGCTGAACGAACTTCAAAAGGACCTCAAAAACGCAAACATAAGTTCAACAGACATCCTAGAAAGAGACATCCTTAGACACAAAGTAAACAATCAGGATGGCCAATCGATGGCCAGACAGTGTTATCTAGCAACCGTGCAGGCTATGTCTTAAGGCTGGTGGTCATCTGAAATTACCAACCGTTCATGGATGGCCATGACCGAGAGACGTAGTTAGGATCATTCGATTATCGCAAAGGAAAAAGTGGAGTATTTCATTGTTAAGTCCAGTAGTTTTCAGCTGACAGGGGAGGTGAATGTCAGAATTTCACCGTCATTGAAACAAGGACCAAATGCCATTTCCTTGTTTCTCTGGTTCTTTAGAGAGGTGACATATATTATATGGGTGTCATAATATTTAACTATTTTTGTTATATTTTTAGAATCGTTATGGCCTCTTCGAACCACGTTTATTTCAGTTTCCAACCGTGTTCGCGTATCCTTGCACATTCTCTCCATATGGGCGTTTCTTTGTACCTCTGACCAATGTTATCGGTTCACAGACACCATCCTCTGATACTCTTCAATCGTTGATTTTCTGTTTAAAAATGTTTCTGTCCAGTACATCATATTCTGTCATCCTGCTCAGCCCTAAATCTTCAGCCTCTTCTTTCTGCCGTTTAGTTTTACCTTTTACCTCCAAATGACTTGTGCCAAATCCTCTTTGTTAGCCTGTTGTCATTCATTTGGAGCATGTGGCCAAATAAACGCAGCCTTCTTTTCCTGAGGGCATCCATCCGTTGTCATCCCCACCTTGTTATGTACGTCATCGTTCTTCCTGAGTTTGAATGTTCCTTATTAGTAGTTACCTTCATTTTTACGTGAAGCATTTCAAAAATGCCCGTACATAGAAGTTTTCAATATGTAGGTGGATATTGGTCTCTGAGTGGATGGTTAATAGACTGCTAGTTCATAATGTATTCTACGTTGTATGTAACCTACTTGAATTGTGTGTCGCAGTTGATTTCCTTTCAGAGTCATGCCACATCTTATTTGTGGAATAGCGAAAGAGTTCATTCCTCAAGGCTAGTTTAGTTTCTGTCGCATATTTCTGCTCGAATGCTTTGTTGTTGTATTCCAAATCCTGTAGTTCCAACTTCTACTTCACCGTATAACATTTCAGACAATCTAATCCTTACTCAGAGCGCAAGTTTAGTTTCCATTCCGTTCTCCCAAATAAACCTTCCACAAGTCTTTTATTATGTAAATTTCCCCTCCACTAGACAGACATATACCTTGTTGATACAGTGTTACATAAAACTTAGTTCCAATGCTGTTGTTAACTTTTGCTTTACAAAACCGAGTTTGCGGTGTTTTATTTTTAAAAATATTCACGAGTTTCGAAATCTCCTTCCCGTTCTTTCTCCCTCTTTCTTATCCTGAACACTGTTTTAGCGTCTCTTGCCCATCCTCTGTTTTGCTTGTGAAGAGTTTTTGTGTTGGAAGATGTTCGATCTGGCATCGTGAAAACAAAGCTTCTCTTTCGTCCGTTGCAGCCAAGAACAGCGCCTTCTTTCTTTTACGGGGCCTTGTTCTTCACTTCCTCTACCTTCTTCTTCTTCTCATACTTCTTTATCTCGTTGTCCTCCTCCTCCTCCTCCTCTCTTTCCGTTTCCTTCTGGTGTATTTGCCGTATTTCCTTGTCGAGCACATATTTCCTGTGTCGCGTGCTGAGTAGTATATTCGCGTCTCTGGCATCGCACCCCGGACAGTATCCAGTGATAAAAGTTGATCGACCGGGCGAGTTGGCCGTACGGTTAGGTGCGCGCAGCTGTGAGCTAGCATCCGGGAGATAGTGGGTTCGAGCCCCATTGTTGACAGCCATGAAGATGGTTTTCCATCGTATCCCATTTTCACACCAGGCAAATGGTGGGGCTGTACCTTATATTTTTTGTTAGTAGCTTTACGACGCACCGACACAGAGAGGTCTTATTGCGACGATGGGATAGGAAAGGCCTAAGAGTTGGAAGGAAGCGGCCGTGGCCTTAATTAAGGTACAGCCCCATCATTTGCCTGGTGTGAAAATGGGAAGCCACGAAAAACCATCTTCAGGGCTGGGATTCGAACCCACTATCTTCCGGATGCAAGCTCACAGCCGCTTTCTTCCCACTCCTAGACCTTTCCCATCACATCGTCACCGTGTGTCGGTGTGACATAAAACAAATTGTAAAGAAAAAAAGTTATCGACCGAGGTAGCTGGCTGCGACGTACGGATCATATAGCTAGCAGCTTGCATTCTAGAGATACTGGGTTCGAACCGCACGGTCAGCGGTTCTGGAGATGGTTTTCCATAGTTTCCGTGGGTTCTCATTTCCCCAACAAGCAAACGCTGAGTCTGTACTTTATTTTATTTTTACAATTGGCTTTACGTCGCACCGACACAGATAGGTCTTACGGCGACGATGGGATAGGAAAGGGCTGGGAGTGGAAAGGAAGCGGCCGTGGCTTTAAGGTACAATCCCAGCATTTTCCGGGTGTGAAAATGGGAAACCACGGAAAATCATCTTCAGGACTGGGGTTCGAAACCACTATCGAATACTGGATACTGGCCGCACTTAAGCGACTACAGTTATCGAGCTCGATGCACTTTAATTAAGGCCACAGCTGTTACCTTCACAATCCCAGCCCCTTCACAAAGCGTGGAACATATAGGGGGTATTGTAAAGGCACCAAGTTGTTGGGTGACTTGACGATAATTCCGGATCGGCCGATGCAGGAGGGGGGGGGGGGGGAGGTTATAGTTACACAACGAAGGTGCATGCATGGGTTGTCATTGTAAGGACACTGATAGAAGTGAATTACACATCTGTTGGTTTTACAATTATGTCTCTGAATGTTTATTTAGTTTATTATTTGTCATTTTCTGTTTATTTTCTTTTTGTAAAAATTCCATTGGGGGTTTCTAACCTTCAGAACCCCCCCCCCAAAGCTACACCCCTGCGATAAATAAATTATGATTACTATTCTTATTTATAATAAACGACCAGTTTTTCTTTTCAAAATAACATTACATCATTTTATTTATTGTTTTACTAACAAATGGAGTGGCCGTCGGCCGTCCTGTGGATGTTTTTCTGTTGTTTCTCACTTTCACTTCCTGGAAAATACCGGGACAGTCCTTTTCATAGACCACAGCCGATTCCGTCCACCTCGTTACCCAGTTTCATTCATCATCATTCACTTCATCTTCAGTTGGCGTCAGGAAGGGCATCTGGCCGTAAAACCATTCATTTCACCATATCCCCGACCCCGTATCAAGAAGCGGGACAAGAATAGTTTAGACAGCCTGAAGAAGCTCACAGTTACGGATTAACTAACTCGAAACCGAAAAGAAATAGCTTCTGCTATAACACAAATGTAATAAAGAAGCATATTTATCAATAATGACAATTTATTTAACAGGCACCTTTCACGAATACAGGAATTTAGGACCTATTGCTCCGGCTTGGCTAAATGGTCTACATAGTTGCCTTTTTAGTCCTTATATCTGGAGTGTGGCCTTGTTTGGTTCAGCAACGTGTAGACTATTGTTGCATGCGATAAGAAACGCCTGGAGGATTTTGAGATGTGGTGCTGGAGGAGGATATAAAAGATCTCTTAGCCGCCGTGGGTGGTGGACGCAGACGAAGAATAAACTCACGGTATCCCCTGCCTGTCGTAAGAGGCTACCAAAAGGGGCGACCAAAGGTTGATGATATTAGAACCATGTGATTACTTGTGATTGGTACCATTACGTGCGGAACGCCATGGCTCTAAGTTACATAAGAGCAGTACCACTATGTGAGAAACACTACGGGTCTGGGCGTTGTTTATGATAAGTGTCACTGTGTGCATTCCATCGGTCGGTTCCACTGTGTTCAGAATGGGTCTACGTTGCCTCTGGTTGGCACCACTTTTTGAGGAAAACCACGGCTTTGACTGTCGCCCGTAGTAAGTACCACTGTGGTGAAAACCATAGGTCTGCGTTGCCTGAGAGTAATACCATTATGTGAGGAACACCGTGGATTTGTGTTGCCTGTGGGCATTACCATAATGTGTGATAACCCGTGCCTATGATTGGTAGCACTATGTGAGCAACACCATGAGTATACGTGGCCTGTGATTAGTCCCACTATGTGAGGAGCACCACGGGTCGCGTTGCTTGTGAGTAGTACCCTTATGTGCGAAACACCATAGGTTTGTTTTACCTGTGATTGGTGCCATTATGTGTGACGTACCATGGGTCTACATTACCTGAGAATAGTACCACCATGCGAGAAAAACCATGACCCTACGTTACCTGTGGTTAGTACCACAATAGGACGATTCTGCTTTACCAGTGATTAGTGCCATGATCTGGATTTCGGACCCCTCTAGATAAGTATCATCCCAGTACTTAAGACATTGTGAATATGATCCACTGATTGTTTTTGTTTCACGATCATTTTTTCATCATCATTCGTCATTCTGGAGCGGAAAGGAACTGGCCACCCTACCGCACGTAAACTCCGGCTCAGGAACACCTCTGCGGAGGTTCAGACCTGCCTTCGGGCAGAATAACCCTTACCTATTCGTCATTCTAGTCCAGGGCCTCTCAAACGCCCAAAATCGCACGCGTGCAAACTGAGGTGCAGAGTTCCTGTGCACAGTGCATCGGTCCCACTCGGCTCGGCTCGGACTAACGCTTGGTCTCTGGGCTACTCGGCTCAACTCGGCTCGGATTTGGAGCGCTACGGAGCAAGTGAGGAAGAGGGAGACAGGCGGAGCGAGCGAGACAGGCGTGGGGAAAGAGAGAGACAGCGCTATTGCTCCAAATCGAGGCATGGGGGACTGAACTCTGGTAAACCAAGCCAAGTCGTCATTTGCACCGTACACAGTGCATGCCACCCTGAGAGTCAGTGGATACATTTTCGAGTTTTAATTTTCATTTCGTTCACCTCGTACCACTAGCGACCGATGGCCTAGATGTTAAGTCCCTTTAAACATCAGGCATCATCATCATCATCATCATCATCGAAGATATCTTATGGACATTAAAACTCACAGATTGAGGCCGATTTCCTAGATGTTAGGTCCCTTTAAACAGCAATCATCATCATCATCATCATCATCATCAAAACTCACAGATGAAGAACTTCTTGGAAGAATAGGTGAACAAAAATATTTATTATGAACAATATATTGATCATCTCTACAGGTACAGTAGTTTTTAGTTAATGTCATGGAAGGAATAATATTCAAGGCAAGATAGGAAGACTGCAATACTGTAGACAGATCAGAGAAGATGTAGGAGCAGGATCATGTAATGAAATGAAGAGATAAACTGATTACAGATAGAAGTGGAGGAGAAGAATTGCTGACAACTAATCTTCGGATTGAGAACTAAGAAGAAGTGGCCTTTGGTTCAGGGGGCTGTATACTCGATTCCTGGACGGGATGGGGATTTTAACTGCGTGTGGTTAATTCCTCTAGCTCGAGGGCAGGGTTTTTGTCTTCGTCTTAACACACATCTTCACTTACGTGCAACACAACACAACACAACACACTAAAAACCACCACAGAAACACGAATAGTAAGTACTGTGTAGAGTTGGCCTCAGGAAAGACATCCGGGCGTGAAACTGGGCTTAATCCACGTATAGTGCCGAACACAAGGAGTTGGAGAAAGATCGGGATGATGATGATGATGATGATGATGATGATGATGATGATGGCCCAAAGAGTTAAATTGAAATGAATGACAGTGAAAACTTAACCACTAAGTAAGAAGTCTGATTTAAGCAAAAAACTGACATATTTGATTTTAAAAACGCACTTCACATAACCAATCCTGGTCGTCACACTATGAGTGAATGAATTGATGAATGAATGGATGAATGAATGAACCAATGAATGAGAGACCTAAGTTGTTATGTTGAAATTCTGCTACTATGCCTGAGTGAATATTTTCCATATTATTATTATTATTATTATTATTATTATTATTATTATTATTATTATTATTATTATTCCTTCAGTGGTTGGTGGCAATAATGGCTATATGTCCTTTTCACACGTTTGGTGGAATCGCTCGCTTCCTGTATCTAGTAGGACTCCGACATTTCCTGTCATCCCCATCCGTATTCCTTTGAATTATATGAGTTCTCTGTGTGGAAGAATTATACACCAGAGTTTCTCGCACTCAACGAAGGTAATGCAATAAAATGCAGCGGAGCAAGTTTACTGCAGCAGCAGAGATATCTGGAGCACAGTGGTTCATAAATTATTTATCAATCAAATAACTGACTGCTGACTGATGGATGTGGAGGTTAGTGGTCACGTAAAGAGTTTCACTGTATAAATATTGACCTCCTTTGATTACATGACGAAACAGTAGATGGCGAATTAAATTGTCATTCAAACCATGTATGTCGTTACTACATTACAAAATATTGTATGTTTGGTTGAAAGCAATCATTTACCTGGTGTTAAGTTAGTGTGACGGTTGAGTATTTATTTATTTATTTATTTATTTATTTATTTATTTATTTATTTATTTATTTATTTATTTATTTATTTATTACCTCTCTCTGTGGACCATTGGTGGAATGACGGCCTCTGGATGCCAACATCGCGGGTTCAGAGCCGGCATAGGTATTTGGATTGATGAAGGGTGAAAGGAAATTCATAGGTACTCAATGTCGCAAGATGTTGGCATGTGAAAGGTCTTTGGTGACATACTCACTGTTTATACTCAATAAATTAAAACTCCTCCGGTCGGTAGTTGCAGAGTGGGTCTCGGCCCATAAGTGGCCACGGCTGGTCCGTGGTCCAGCAGCTCTGCACTCTGACCGGCCAACTGAGCAGAGGAGGGTTGGCCACAGCTGTACCGTGGCTTTACGCCTCTGCATTCGGGAGACGGAGAGGGGCTGGTCCCCACCTTCGGCTGTCCTGAGAATAGTCTTTCGTCGTTTTCCATTCTCCTGCACTAAGGACAGTTCGTAATATAGGCCACGGCTGCCAACCCCCTCATCTTCTCCGAGCATCTCCTTCACCGTAACAAATCTCCCGGCCTGAGAGACGGCGTCATCATCTAAGACACCCTCTTCAGGGGAGGAATGAAAACTTAGTAGTAGTAGTAGTAGTAGTAGTAGTAGTAGTAGTAGTAGTAGTAAACTCCTCCTCTGGTTGCCCATTATATTTGCACATTCTCTGCCATCTTGTAAAGTAAGACTGCATGTCGATACTGACCCACAGGCTGTTTAAAGAACGTTAAATCAACATTATGATATTAAAGTAACTTCGGCTACCCTAGTTATTTCTGGGGTCTCAAGAACTACATTGGCTCATTTTGAGTTAATCCGGTGTTTTAAGACTGGATGCCCTTCCTACACTGCTGTAGCCTATATGTTTTATCAGTTGAAAATTTCATCGTAGTATCCTGCGTGTTTATTATTATTATTATTATTATTATTATTATTATTATTATTATTATTATTATTATTATTATTATTATTATTATTATTATTCAAGCCTGTACCCAGGATATTTTTTTAGGGGAGAGACAGCCCCGAAATGTCGTTGGGTATTAGATGTTACCATCAGCGTTACAGTAGTCTTTCATGCAGACACAGAATTGAAATATTAAGAATGTGATCATAAATATGTCTCCCGGTTATGGCCATCCATCAGCGGCTGCTAATTTCAGATGACAACTATCCGTAAGACATAGCGTGCACGGTTGTTAGGACCGGGCGAGTTGACCGTGCTGTTGGGGGCGCGCAGCTGTGAACTTGCATCCGGGAGATAGTAGGTTCGAACCCCACTGTAGGCAGCCCTGAAGATAGTTTTCCGTGGTTTCCCATTTTCACACCAAGTAAATGCTTGGGACTGTACCATAATTAAGGCCATGGCCGCTTCCTTTCAACTCCTAGGCCTTTCCTATCCCATCGTCGCCATAAGACCTATCCGTGTCGGTGCGACGTAAAGCCACTAGCAAAAAAAAAAATGACTTGCTGGTTAGTCCCTTTTTCTTCTTCTTCCAGAACTTCTTCATCATTTCGCTGTGGTTCATCTTCCTCTTCTCTAACCACATGTTCTTGGACTTTTCATTTTGCTTTTCGTGGAACCCTTGAATTTATCAATTTTAGCTCAATTTTGGATTGATGCAAGTTCCTCCATGTCCTTTCCTCTTTCTTCTACCCATGATGTAGTTGCTTCTAATTTGGTGATGTAGTGAAAGATTTTCTTTGTTAGTGGACTCTCGTTCATTCTTGCGAGGTGTCCAATAAATCTTCAGTCTCCTCTTACGTATGGTATCTGTGATCTTCTCTGACTATCTGTACAGATCTTCATTTCTCTTCTTCCTCCATGTACCATCCTTTCCTTCTTCGGGTCGTAAGATCTTTCTCTTTCTTTCTTTCTTTCTTTCTTTCATTCTTTCTTTCCTCCTTTCTTTCTTTCTTTCTTTCTTTCTTTCTTTCTTTCTTTCTTCTCTTTCCGTTTCTTCTTCTTATGCTGCTTATTTTAGTATTGTGAAATGGTGTATACGTTCAAGACGTGCGTTCACCCGACCGGAGGAGATACTCCATTGCAAATAATGATCTCTTGCCAGGGTCGTTGCTACCTGAAAAGCAATCGAGTGAATGCAGCTCACGAGGATCACTGTAAATACCTAGGTGTTAATGTAAGGACAGATCTTTTTTTTTTAATTGCTATTTGCTTTACGTCGCACCGACACAGATAGATCTTATGGCGACGATGGGATAGGAAAGGCCTAGGAATGGGGAGGAAGCGGCCGTGGCTTTAATTAAGGTACAGCCCCAGCATTTGCCTGGTGTGAAAATGGGAAACCACGGAAAACCATCTTCAGGGCTGCCGACAGTGGGGTTCGAACCCACTATCTCCCGATTACTGAATACTGGCTGCACTTAAGCAACTGCAGCTTTCGAGCTCGGTGGAAAGATCTTCATTGTGGTAATCTCATGAATGAGCTTATAAATAAAGGTTAGTGATCTCTTCATATGGTTATGAGGATATTTAGGGGTTGCAGTAAGGTTGTAAATAAGGCGTATACTGTAAGTCACGGGTAAGATCCCAATTAGAGTACAGTTCCAGTGTGTAGGACTATCGTCAGGGTTACTTGATTCAAGAACTGGAAAAAACGTCCAGACGAGAGTAGCATGGTTTGTTCTGTGTGATTTCCGACAAAAGAGCAGAGTTACGAAAAATGTGCAATCTTTGTACAGGAGACACATGGGAGGAGGGAGACCGAGCTGCTCGACTAAGCGGTATTTTCTGAGCTGTCATTGGAGAGATAGCGTGGAATTATGTTAGTAGACGAATAAGCTTTAGTGGCGTTTTTAACGGTAGGAAAAATCATTAAAGTTGGAATTCAAGGGGAGGAATTGAGCCAAATATTATTTTATTGGAAGAGGAATTAGGGACTGGTATCATATACCAAGGAAGATGTTCGATAAATTTAAAACTTGTTTGAAATCACTTTGAAAGACTAGATAAATAATTGATAGGGAATCTGCCACCTTGGTAACTGCCCTCCTTAGTGGTGGTGGTGGTGGTGATTATTGTTTTAAGAGGAAGTAAAGCCCTCCTTAACCAATGTAACCGAGCGTATTGGCCGTGCGGTTAGGGGCGCTGCTGTGAACTTGCATTCGGGAGATAGTGGGCTCGAACCACACTGTAGGCAGCTCTGAAGATGGTTTTCCGTGGTTTACTATTTTCACACCAGGGAAATGCTGAGGCTGTACCTTAATTAATGCCATGGCCACTTCTTTCCAACTCGTGCCCCTTTCCTATCCAGTAGTCGCCATAAGACCTATATGTGTCGTCGGTGCGACGTAAAGCCAACTGTATTAAAAATAAGAAATTAACCAATGTACAGTTCAGCTACTGTATTTCTTGATTGTCATTATATTTTTAGGATACTTTTACCGTTTTGTAGAACCTGTTCAGGATCAGCGTACGTAAATTAAAAGTCATGTTAACTGAAATATTTCTGTTGTTGACGAGCAGAAATACCTGACATGCACCATTCTTGAAATGACGTATCTCTTCTACTCCTCATCTTTCCAAGCACTGAGCTATGTAGAAAACTAATTTAAAACTTGCTCTAGATTTTTCAACACGGACCATACATATATATGTGAGAAAGTAATTACATATATTATGCAGTTCGCTGAACAAGATGCTGCATTGTGAAGGGAACAAAACCTGCCCGTAATTTAGGAGGAGTACAGCACAATGGTGTCTTAAGTGGTGCAATCGTCGTGCAACACGCAAGTCGCTCGAGTAACACGTCTATCTCAGAGTGACCAGATTCTGAAAGCTGAAAAATGGAACAAATTCATGCAAGCCTTATGCGTTTCCACCTGTTAAAACTGATACAAAGCAATGAATACGTTTAAGGTAGGATTGTCGTAGTCCTGCTTTCATATCTTCGCCCGGAAGGACGGGAGTTCAATTCCCCGTCAGGAAGTCGTAAAATTTAAGAAACGAGATTTCCACTTCCGGAGGTGCACATGACCCTGAGGTTCACTCAGCCTACACCAGAAATGAGTACCAGGTTAATTCCTGGGGGCAAAGGCGGCCGGGCGTAGAGCTAACCACTCTACCCCATCAAATGCCGAGGTTACGGGTAGTGGAAGCCTTTACCTTCCACCCCTCCAAGGGCCTTCATGGCCTATACGGAGGTGACTTTGCTTTGTTTTCATATCTTAGCTGGTTCACCTCCGTTTGTAATGGTTAGCATTATTAGCTGTCGTCCTTGCACGCCTGGGTTCGAGTCCCAATATTGCCAGCGATTTACTATTGGTGGGAGGTACTGACAGCTCAGTTCCATTGGAGATGTGTCTAGAAAAGAGCTGTATCACCTTGAGGAACAAGAAAACAAGAGTTTACTATCTCAAATAGACATTAACGCATTAAATCCTGGAATGAGGTACGCAAGAGTAAGTTTGCATTCGGGAAATAGTGAGCACGAGCCCCTTTGTCGGCACACCTGAAGGTAGTTTTTCATTGTTTCCAATTTTCACACAGGGGCTTTCTTAATTCAGACCATGACCACAGTGTTGCAAGATCCTCCGAAATCTTGGAAGTTGATATGATTTTTTTTAAAATATTCAACAAAGTACGAAATTAGGTGTATTTCTTCCGAGTTTCTCCGTTCTCATTTACTAGGCAGAAGTACTTTAGGGGCGCGCAGCTGTGGGCTTGGTAAGTTTGAACCCCACTGTCGTCAGCCCTGAATATCGTTTCCCGTGGTTTCCCATTTTCACGAACACGGCCGCTTCCTTCCCATTCTGAGGCCTTTCCTACCCTATCGTCGCCATAATACCTATTTGTGTCAATGCGACTTAAAGCAAGTTGTAAAAAAGATTTTTTTTTTTTTACATATCTGCTCATCATTACCATATTATGTGTTTAATTTCCCTTCAACTGTTATCAGTTTTAAGAGAATTTGGGGTCCGATACTGATAGTTTAACGTGCCAGTGGTACGGATCTCTCGCATAACGCTAACTATTCTTAAACGACAGATGACTAAGCTGGGATATCAGTACACGACGTACCACATAATTCCTGTCGGCAAGTGAAGAGTAAAATGCTGGCAGGGCTTCGAAGTTGATACGATTTTCCTACATCTGACGAAGAACCACATCTATAAGGGTAAGGAGATACAGAAAGAGGAAGATCATAAGATGGACGATTGAGAGTTAATCAGTCCTATAGCTCAGTGTTAATTGTATGAGCCGTTAATTTTGAATAAAAATAAAAATGTACATGTTTCTTAAACATATTTCAAAATTTTAACTAAATCTTCCGAAATGTTATTTTTAGATCTGGCATTATTGCATGACCGCATCTTACCCAGTCCTTGACTTCCTATCCTGTCGTCGCCAAAAACCTCGAATAACTGGCTGATTCTAGGCAATGCGGTCATTACGCTGTCCAGAGTAGGCTTAGGAACATTTCCTTCCCGCTGCACTTTTGTCTCCACGTATACGTCATAGCCCTCCTCACATCACTTGCTAGTAAAATATTTCTGGTAGCTCTGGAATAACTGCAGCTTCTTGTGATGCAGATCGGGCTGGAAGTGTTCTCGTTGACGATTCCCCTCAGTGATAGTATGTGTTTTTAAGTGCCGGATCATCACAGAAGTATTTCTGTCGGCGTATTTTACTTCCTTTGAACAAAGGACTGGAACCTGCATCTCTTCAAAATAATCCCACGTCCACGAAGTACTTTGCGCTTCCGAAATCGTCTTAAAGTTGTCGCGAACAGTTAGGCACAATTACACATTGCACCGTCAAAAACCCAAGTACCTAATTATTACGCGAATACTCTATAACATTATAAGGAATTGTTTCCTTCGTCACTATAATGTCGGTAAACATAAGCACTGGTCCAATGGATATTGTGAATGTCTTTACTATTACAGACTGCCAGTCTGTTGTCTGAATTTGATAAGCCGAAGATCAAATCGTGCTATTTAACTTTACTGTCAATGTAACAAAATAACATTTTTCTAAAAGCGTCTTCTCTACCTGTTATAAAGTGCTCGAATCCATCGCTACTGAAAAACCATAGTCCATCCATCTCACTGATTTTGAAAAGCTTACTTCTGTGCATGAAGCTTTCGTAATCTCGGGTGAAATAAAAACAGAGTTCTCTTTGTGCAAGGCTGCTCTGCACCCCGTTTGTCTAACTTTTCTCTACTTTTATTTGGCCGGTACGTTCCCCTTTATCTCATCTTTGATACGCTTTGCTGTGTGTCGTCTCCTATCCGTGTGCTCCTTAATCCTGTATTCTGTTTCACTACGTTCTCTCTCTCTCACACACGCTGTCTGGTTTGAAGTTCGCCTCGCATGAAATTGAGGGGACTTCCCATCTTAATTGTGTTTATTCCTCGTGGAGGAGTTTCCACGTTGCCTACAAGGGCGAGTGGAAGCTACACATCACTAAAAAAGAGATCCTAAAGGGCACCTGTCATTCCAGCATAGAATATTTCATGCATGGACGAGGGGAAAGAGAGTATAAACCTCCGATAAACAAAACAAACTTAATGGCGCTAAAACCCTGACCAAGCGATCGCTGCTCAGTTCAGAGGCCTGCAGATTACGAAGTGACGCGTTGTCAGCGCGACGAATCCTCTTGTCCATTATGTTGGCTTTCTACGCTAGGGACACTATTTCATCGTCAGATAGCCTATCAGTTGTTCTCATGAAGGCTGAATTGGCCTCGTACCAGCCCTCATATCAAGGTAAAATCCCTGACCTGGCCATGAATCGAAGCCGGGGACTTCGCGTGATGGGTAGGCTCGTTACCCCTATATTGCGGGGCCAGCTGTAAACCTCCAGTAATCGAGTAAATGCCTCACTTAATTATTCTAATTAAAAATAATTGTATGGTCTCAGTTACCGTGTTGAAGCATTTTGATACATGTCAGTTTCGACGTTCTCTTGAGACTACCACACCGTCCTCATCATGAACTTGAAAACTTTTTTCTATAGCGTTACTCATGATCAGTATTCAGAAAAGAGCGACGTGCCCGAGATAACAGCCATGAGAACTCCGACTTTTACGCGGATTGCGGACACTGGAGCAGTTGCAGACCCTCTACCTGTATGCTGACCGAATGCAAGGTCTGCAACTCTACGAAATAACTGGGAAATCTGAGAAAAAGTATGATCGTGTGAAAGTTCAGGCGACTGGCTGAAAAATCACTAATTTATTTTCGTATTATGTAGCTGTCTGAATGACTGTAAAAAAATTAAAAATCATCGCACTTTGTCACAGTTACATGCTTGACACTGTTACAAATGTAACGAGGACAAAAAATAACCGGTTATCGAGTAACGACAACAGAATAACGTACTAGTGAAAACAGGAACTGAGAAGTGGTAAGTGTCACTAGTAGCAGCTTACAGACACAGAATGTGACCTTCAGAGTTCAGAATGCACGCATGTCTTCCAAGTGAGAGCGCTTTCGTAGGAGATTGCTTTAAGTCAAATATACTGTAGTGTATAATATACTCTATAGAGCCTATTTGTTTAAGTTGCTGCTGTCATCTGGTAACTAAAGTGTAAACTGTTATAACATATTCAACTGCTCATGGGTAATCGTTGACTCAGACATCATCAGGGCTACCTACATTACAATATTATTATCAGTTTCACTCGTATAATTCTTCTTGTACAATAAATAAATATTTTTTTATTGCTATTTGCTTTACGTCGCACCGACACGGATATGTCTTACGGCGACGATGGGGTAGGAAAGGCCTAGGAATTGGAAGGAAGCGGCCGTGGCCTTAATTAAGGTACAGCCCCGGCATTTGCCTGGTGTGAAAATGGGAAACCATCTTCAGGGCTGCTGACAGTGGGGTTCGAACCCACTATCTCCCGATTACTGGATCATAAATTAAATTAGTATGCTAACTTTTCATATTGATATTATAGATAATATATTATAGATAACATAACATTACTTCAATTTACTTAATCGATCCTCTTGTAGCGGTTTGTGTCCAGGTTTGGCAGATAGATCATCATGTTTTCTTGTCTTCTATCTTTGATTGAGGCATTGTCAAACTCATTCCTATAGATTTTAGAAAAGACGCTATGTTGGCTTCTAATTCTAATTTCATCTGTTGTCTGCCTCTCGTCAACTTTATAGCAAATAGGAATGCGTGTTTTGATGCACCGACTTTCAACAGTGTAGTAATGCGTGCACACATGTGCGAGTGAATGAACGGGACTTCGCAACACAGCTGTAAGGAGACAAGCTTGTAGGCTGTGACCAATAAGAGGTGAGAGTAACGTTGGACGTTATTTTTAACTGTTACTTTTCACAGTTACTTT
Organism: Anabrus simplex; assembly: GCF_040414725.1. Lineage (NCBI taxonomy): Eukaryota > Metazoa > Arthropoda > Insecta > Orthoptera > Tettigoniidae > Anabrus > Anabrus simplex. The sequence goes on along the minus strand of NC_090272.1, from coordinate 72,576,695 downwards.
ATTGTAGCAGTGACAGATGTAGCAGTTACAAAAAATAACCGTTTGTCACACCTCTAGCATAGAATAATGGATATGTTTTTTGGCTTACAAGGAAGAGTTCCGATAAACCGAAATAAAAATGAGTCTATCCACAAAAGAATGGTCAGGCTCATAAATTGTGAGAAAATGAAAAACGTTATACACCTAGACGTCGTAATAATAATAATAATACCGGGCGAGTTGGCCGTGCGCGTAGAGGCGCGCGGCTGTGAGCTTGCATCCGGGAGATAGTAGGTTCGAATCCCACTATCGGCAGCCCTGAAGATGGTTTTCCGTGGTTTCCCATTTTCACACCAGGCAAATGCTGGGGCTGTACCTTAATTAAGGCCACGGCCGCTTCCCTCCAACTCCTAGGCCTTTCCCATCCCATCGTCGCCATAAGACCTATCTGTGTCGGTGCGACGTAAAGCCCCTAGCAAAAAAAAAATAATAATAATAATAATAATTGTGCAAGGGGTACACCGTCCTCAGCTATTTAAACTGCGCGTCTTCTCTACGGCCATCAATGTCAACGGACTTGAACTTGTAAACTTCCAAAGAATTTCGTCTTCTACAGTTAGATGGCTCTACCATCGATTTGCTAGCTCACTCACACGGACTAAAAACAAACCTACAGCTTAGGAAGTTTCATTTTTGTTATTGGTAAACCTTTCTCTGGAGATTTTTTTAATATACTGAAATTGTCAACACTTCAGCCGATTCCTCCTCTATTGTAATCTACCTATCAGATGCTTGTAAATATGTTCTCTAGCCAGTCAGAACCAGGGGTGTGTACAGCCTATCAGCAAAGTTTAGTTCAATATAATCTGGAAGCTTCCCCTTACGGAACTGTATAAGCAGGGCACTTTAGGACCGTCTTGTCTGAATTGCTCCAGTGCTTGAGAGTGCGATTTGATGGAGGCCTAGGAGGCAGACGCGCGGCCTGCTTGAAGAACATCCAGCGATACAAAGTAATGGCAGAATTTACCTAAACATGTGAAAACACCTGCGGGTAGTTTGAGGGGAAGGCTTCATCCGTTTTCTTTTAATGTAATTTTGGAAACTGGTGATTTAAATGTAGGATTTTCGGTAAAGTCTGAGGACCCTGTTTCTGTTCCCTACCGGGAAATAATGTAATGTAAGGGAAGAAAGAGTGGTGACCCTCTGTTCTCTCCCATTCATTCTATTGGGTGACTAAAGTTTTCTACCTCTAAATTTGGTAAATCTTGTCCCGGTTTTAATATTCCTCCTTTGGTCACCCTTTGTAGTATAGGTCTAGATTCTGTATCATTGGACCGTAAGCCCACTTAGTTTTTTTTTTTTTTTTTTGTAATTTCAATGAGGAGTGCTGGAGTTTCGCCTCCTTGCCGTTTTTTGTTAATGGCCGGTTATGTGCAATTTATTCTTTTAACTCGCAAGGCCACGTAGTATGGGTAATTATGCCCCCGTTTATCCTGTGTTATTCATACGGTAATTGTTTTCGATTTAGTTCCCTTTGGGAACAGTGACTGCCATTATTGTTGAGCAATGAGAAAACTTTGAAGCGGGATCACCCGATGGGTTGCCTAGTGCAATTTTTAGTGCGTTATGCGAAGCTGATTGCCTGTTCGACGCTAGAAACTTGTATTTTGGAGCTCAGACTCGTATGTGGTGTACATGCTCGGAGCAAATTTTGTTCTTGTAAAATATTCTACCTGTCCGGAGCAATAATGGTCCTCTCCATGTAATGTAACCACTTGGTAGTTATCTCAATCTTGTACCTGATTTCAGGATTTCTAAGTCCAAGATATTGTTAGAGCTGACGAGCTCACTATTAACCTGTTTAATTGTTTCTTATTCATTTTCTATCTCTCAATCAGAAAAAAATTAAAAAAATTTCCATATTTATTACTGCTCGAAGTAATCCCTTGTCCAGTCATTCAACCCAGGCACTTCCTATTCCTGAGTGAACCACGGAAACCCCAGAATAATAATAATAATAATAATAATAATAATAATAATAATAATATGCATTCGATTAGGCCGTCTTAGGACAACATGAAACAGTTTTCACCTTTTTTTCTCTTGTCTTTCAAAAACTTCCGCATTCTTTCGCGGGGTTTTTCCTTTCTCTGTCCATTTACTGTTTCTTCTTGGCTGTCTCTGGAAATTTACCATCAAATATTACCTTCAAATCCTTTTCTATTTGCGATTTATTCTTTTCTTAATGTTGAGTAGTTCCAAATCATCTTCGGCTTACCGGGCGATTTGGTCGTGTGGTTAGGGGCGCGCAGCTGTGAGCTTGTATCCGGGGGATAATGGGTTCGAACCCCACTGTCGGCAGTCCTGAAAATGGTTTTCAGTGCATTCCCATTTTCACACCAGGAAAATTCTTGGGCTGTACCTTAATTAAGGCCACGGCCGTCTTCCTTCCCACTCGTAGGCCTTTCCTATCCCATCGTCGCGATAAGACCTATCTGTTCGGTGCGACGTAAAGCAAATTGTAAAAAAAAAAAAAATGTCATATTCGGATTCTTCGTTAAATGCTGGTTTAGCTTTTATTTGAATAATAAAAAAAATATTGTGGTAATCTGTCCGTTCTGTATTTAAAACGTGAAAGTTATAATTGGTTATTATTTCTAACTATAGTACGTACGCTAATAGAAGTGCCAGTTAAATAACTCTAACGACTAAATCTAGACCAGCTGAAATTATCTTTTACCCTTTCCCATCTTTTCCCCCTTCATTTCTCTCTCCTATTTGCAGTGTGTGGTGACTGCTATTGCTGCGGTAAAACTAATAATAAGGCCATGTAAAAAGCAGTGTTACTAAATTACAAAGAAAAGTATTTGCGTCGTGGCTCGCCAAAGCACAGGCCAGTGGGTATAACAGTGCGGATTACTTCGGACAAGCAAAACCACTTATCCATTAACGACTTGTGGTGTGTATGTGTCGCCTGTTATCGCCTTAGCGATATAAAACACTCCAGCGACATACATAACAAGCCTTTATAACAGAAATATTAGCTACTTCCCAGCAAGCGACAAATCAGACATTTTCAAAAGCACTTCATACAGTGTAAGCTCAAAAGATTATGTGATATATCTGCACGATATTCGGTGGCATACAAGTTTTATCGTACGTATACTTCTGTCTTTTTCCTTCCTGTTGCATCGTATACGACACACACCAGTGTTGCCAAGAGAGGAATATGTTTACCCACTAAACAGCTGATTGGAAACAACAAGATACCACTAGCCCCACCCTCCTTAACATGAAAATTATTTCCTTGTAGTTCAAGGGTTAAAACTACGAGGGCTGTAAATAAAGTAATGGCAACGTAGTCCAGACACTCGCAACAGATCGGGCATGCGCAAATAGGATGTGAGAGCGGTCAGGTGGCGCTGTTGTCGATGTGTAATGTGCATTTGACGGGCATCCAGTTGGGAGTGGTGGTGGTGGTGGTGTTGTGTGGGATTGAAGTGAAGAGAGTCGATTTTACTGCTCTAAAGCAAGTTTTCAAAAGGTGATCAGCGTTCGTGGATTAAAATCGAGGTTGCCCTTGGAAAAAATGCATTAGTCACAGGGTTCGATTCCCGGTAAGGCCAGGAATTGTAACCATAATTGGTTAATTCCCCTGGCACGGGGACTGGATGTATGTGCCGTCTTCATGATCATTTCAGTGGGGTTCGAACCCACTATCTCCCGGATGCAAGCTCACAGCTGCACGAACCTAACCGCATGGTCAATTCGCCCGGTATTTTTAATATTATTATTATTAATTACTTTATTTACAACCCTCGTATTAGAAATGTATTTCAGTGTGAACTTATCTAATAGCCCAGGATCATTGATGTCTTTTTCTAACACTTCCATATAGGGCACACAGGAAGAAGCAGGTTGTTTTCACAGTTTCTATCCATTGTAATACCACCGGACTGAGCCAGGATATTGCCCGGCTGAGTGGCTCAGACGGTTGAGGCGCTGGCTTTCCGACCCCAACTTGGCAACTTTGAACCTGGCTCAGTCCGGTGGTATTTGAAGGTACTCAAATATGTAACCCTCGTGTCGGTAGATTTAATAGCACGAAAAAAGAACTCGAACAGGACGAAATTTAGGCACATCGTGGCCTCCGAAAACCGTAAAGCAGATAGTGGGGCGTAAAATCTATTATTATTATTATTATTATTATTATTATTATTATTATTATTGAAATGAAAAATGAAAATCCACAGCCTGTTTCCAGTCACTCGACTGGGTCAGGAATGGAATGATTGAAACCGCAATCTAGCGGCAAGGGTAGGAATTGTGCCGGCTGCCGAAGCCTGTTGCACCCCTCCGGGGCAATGATTAAATGAATGACAGATGAAATGAAATGATACTGGAGAGTGTGCCTGGAATGAAATACGACTGGGAAAACAGGAGCACCCGGAGAAAAACATGCCCTACTTCCACTTTGTCCAGCACAAATATCACATGGAGTGACCGGGATTTGAACCACGGAACCCAGTGGTGAGAGGCCGGCGCGCTGCCGCCTGAGCCACGGAGGCTTCTCATGCCTGTCAACGTCAAGAACTTAAATTTGAAGTTCGATCCTGGCTCAGTCCGGTGGTATTTGAAGGTGCTCAGATACGTCAGCCTCGTGTCAGTAGATTTACTGGCACGTAAAACAACTCCTGCTGGTTAAAAATTCCGACAACTCGGCGTCTTCGAAAACCGTCAAAAGTTGTTAGTGGAACATTAAAAAAACATTATTAATTACATATCCTTATTATACTCTCTAAGCTCTGCATGAAACTTTAAGCATGAAAAAGATTACATTTCCCATTGCCCACCGTGAGTTAAAATTTCCCCGCTGACGAAAAAAACCTAGATTTAGTGGGAAAACCACCGTGTTAGCAACACTGCGACACACTGTGGTTTGTTCGCGTAGAATACGTCTATAGTTTCCGAATCGTACTTGGGACGCTGAGCGTTCTAAAGAAAATAAAGTTATGAGATAAAAATAATTTCTGGACAGCAGGTGTTACGACAGTGTTCGATATACTTCCTTGGAAAGAAAAGGCCCAATTTAATGCAGACGTCAAAGCTCAGTGGAGAAAGGGGAGGATCCCATAGGGTGAATCGTTCGTGAATCCATTAAGTAAATATCAGAGCATTAAAATGGCAAACTATCAAAGAGAGAAATTTTAAAAAATATTAAATTTTTCTTTGAGAAAATCAAATCCTCCGCAGTATTCGTTATAAATATGTCAGAAAACTCGTCTTGATATGGTTTGTCATAGTGATGTTATTCTACCTGCTCTTTTCAATGGTTTTATGAACATTTTATAAGAAGCACGTTATCGTATACGGCAGTTCGTAGTCAGAATTCATCCATTCTGACGTTATGATGTCGTCCCTTTGGTGAAAATCTATCCATATAGTCGCTTTTCATCCTGCAGTTCTTAATGTAAAGCTTGGTATTGTATCGTAGAAGGCAATTGTAATGTTTATCGCAGTTCTTCTATATAGAATAGTTGTCCTGTGAGCTCATACGTTAGTCTCACAGGAGCGTTTTTGCCACACAGAGAACTTTTTTAAGATACATGGCCTTCACTTGTTTCTAGTGTAGCAAGGTTATCCTACGATAAGGTGTTCCGAGATAATGTCTAAGGCGTATGTCATGATGAGGTGTGTTTGTACGTAGACTTTTTTCTCTTAGCAGCATGTAAGTTATTAGGAACGCCCTGCTATCTGTTGAATATATTTGGAAGTTGGGAGAGGTTAGAGAATCAAAGAATATCTAGCAGGGATAGTATGCTTCCGTGATCAGAGGAAGTGTATACTCTCTGGCTTGACTGGTAGGAATCAAACATGGCTGAATGCAATGCAATTTATAAGGATGAACATCGCTTATATCAGAATATTAATGGAAGTGTTAGTCGCTGCTAAGTGCAGGGTGTTTTGTGGGTTAGCGTAAGCCTTCGCCTCCAATTATTGGAGTGATATTTAATGATTTTGTTTTACTCAAAGTTGGCTGAACTTCATTGTCTCACGATTCACCGGCAGGAAATTCTGGAGAGAATGAAACGAAAATGAAGTAACTCGGTCCAGTAGAACGACTGGAGGGATTTGCCAAAGATATAGAATAGATGTCTTTAAATAAAATGTGTGACACGATGTTGCCTAGCAACCGTGCGAGCTGTGATATGAAGTACCGATCGATGGTCGTGGCATACAGATCCATGGCCTGTACAGCTCTCAAGGTACTGTTGCTAGGTAACATCGCGTCGCACATTTTGTTATATGTCACTATTTCGTTGCACAGATGTTCGGATGACCCAGCTCTAAGGCATATTTATCTCAAAATACAAGATACGGAACATCAATGCATTTATACAGAGTAAACATTTACAGTAAAGTAGGCCCGTACCTATACTATATTAGTTCACTTTGTTCACAGTGGCAACGTGTCAGGAAAAAATGAAACGGCGTATGGCTTTCAGTGCCGGGAGTGTCCGAGGACAAGTTCGGCTCGCCAGATGCAGGTCTTTCGATTTGACTCCCGTAGGCGACCTGCGAGTCATGATGAGGATGAAATGATGATGAAGGCGACACATACATCCAGTCCCCGTGCCAGCGAAATTAACCAATTAAGGTTAAAATTCTAACCCTGCCGGGAATCTAACCCGGGACCCCTGTAGCCAAAGGCCAGCACGCTAATCATTTAGCCATGGAGCCGGACCACGTGTCAGGAAGTTGATGGTTCCACAATAAATCATCTTGCTCTCTTAATAAAATAAGTGAAATTACGCCGAAATATGATTATCAGAAATTAATTAAACCATGATAAATTATGAAATAAATTACAAATTGGCATTAGTGAGTTTTCTTTAATATCTCCAATACTTTATTTTAAATCATTTAATCTTCTTAATTTATTTCTCATTTATTTCTTCAACCTTCTTTTATAAGTCAAATTGAACGATGTTCTCAAAAGTGAATTAAAACATTAAAATTAATGACTTCTTGTCGCAGAGCTCCTCTCCACAAATTAATTAACTTAAACGTTATTCTCATCAAAATATAAATTACAGTTAATTCAGACTTGGCTGGAGTCCTACCAAAAATTTAGATATTAAATAATTGTCATCATCATTTGAACACAGTTTGCTAAAAAACTTTAAGCTTCGCATCGCTGCTAACATTTAATATAGTTCTCACAATGTAACTTGACACTATTCCTTGAATCTATGTACAATCTCTCATTTTTGAACCTTCCTCAAATTTCTAAAGAATATGTGACGATCTTGCTACACTAAATTATTTATAATAGTTTGATATCCAGCAACAGAAAAGGAAAATCTATCTCTCTGCATTTGGAAAAAATAATTCGTCGAACGCTAGTATACAGACACGATTGCGACAGAACGCAAAATTCACAGCCAGTAATAATTACAGAAAATGGCATTAGCAATAAATCAGCACACAATAAATACAACGATGCACACCAGAAATATACAAGACACGGCAAAATATCACACAACAAATATAACACCAAACGTGGCACACGCTGTTTACATGTTCTTTTACGCGAATTTTTTTTTTCATTTTTTGCTATTTGCTTTACGTCGTACCGACACAGATATGTCTTATGGCGACGATGGGATAGGAAATGCCTAGGTTGGAAGGAAGCGGCCGTGGCCTTAATTAAGGTACAGCCCCGGCGTTTTCCTGGTGTAAAAATGGGAAACCACGGAAAACCATCTTCAGGGCTGCCGACAGTGGGGCTCGAACCCACTATCTCCCGATTACGCGAATGGTTTATTATTATTATTATTATTATTATTATTATTATTATGGGATAGTAGAAAACTGCGCTGGATTGTCAGAGACCTACTAATAATAATAATAATAATAATAATAATAATAATAATAATAATAATAATAATAATAATAATCTTGCTGTTTTACGTCCCACTTACTACTTTTTGGAGGTGCCGACGTGCCGGAATTTTGTTCTGAAGGAGTTTTTTCACCTGTCAATAAATCTACCGACACTACTAAGCTGAGTCAGGATCGAACCTGCCAAGTTGGGCTCAGAAGGCCCGCCCCAGGGGCTCTGAACTTTGGAGCGCGTGTTGGTGACAACGGGGCCCTTAGCTCAGTCCTGACATTGCTTCCACTTACTTGTGCCTGGCTCCTCACTGTCATCTATCCTATCTGACCTTCCTTGGTCAACTCTTGTTCTTTTCCGACCCCGACGGTATTACGTATGGAGGCCTAGGTAGTCTTTCATTTTCACTCCCTTCGTGGCCCTTGTCTTCCTTTGGCCGATACCTTCATTTTTCGAAGTGTAGGACCCCTTCCATGTTTTCTCTCTGATTAGTGTTATTTAGAGGATGGTTGCCCAGTTGTACTTCCTTTTAAAACAATAATCACCACCACCACCACCTTCAGACGGCCCAAGCTTGAAAGACCCTCTAAATTCAGTCCTCTACCTCAAGTTAAAGTAAGTTACTTGGTAGGTCTAACTTGACATTGTAATCAAAGTAATGCTCGTAAGCTTAAAATAACATCGCATGTGTAAGTTAGACTCGAGTAAGTGCGAGTAAAATTCGTCTCATCTAGCATGGGCAGGCATCCTTTTAATAGCATCTTAAATTGAGTTTAGCGGGCAGTACAAACTATTATAAATCCGTTAATGTGATACTCCATCACAGAGCAATCATTTTGCCAATACGTGCTGCAAAAATTGCTCCATCGTTATCATAAATCAAGGTACGACGACCTAAACAGCAATCAGAATCAGAGAACACAATTAAGCACATGAACTGAGCATCTCAAAAAATATAATTCAGTTTTAACATTATAGCTCTCATAATTATTACCTTTTAAAGGTGGTGCTAGATGCCATTAATATATGTTATTTCTAGTATCATATCATGGTCAAAAATCAGAAAATAAATAAGTCGAGATGCCTGACAGAAAAGGTGTTTTCGGAATGGTATAGCATGTTTTCCAAATGATCTCTAACTAACTCACTCGCAATATTACAAGTCACCCTCCAAACTACTCTAACATCCTACAATATCCACGTCAAAGAAAGAGCAGCCGCAGCAATAAAAGCCATCTACAACATTCAACAACCTCAACAAATATCATTGGGTACAGCAATGCTACTGTTCAGGACAGCCATATCACCAATAGCAACCTATGGGATTAGCATCACCTGGGAAAAACTCACACTCAGCGACCTGATGACAATAGAAAAAGTCAAGGCCCGATATCGCAAGAGAATACTAGGCATTGGGAAGTCAGCCCCTTCAAGGTTAACGTATGTTCTAACCAAGGAGGACTATTTCATTGACGATATCAAAACACAGTTTTGTCTACCAAACACCAAGCCCTACGAGAATGCGCGCCAAAATTTAAACGAGAAAAGGAATGCTATTTGGTCCGACTTCTATTCCACGGACGCTATAATGACGGAAGAATGGAAGCAAGCAAATTACGAGCTACGGCACGTAATTACACGTTACGCCACTCATGGATTTCACCACAGATTCTGCCAAACCAAAAACTTCCACCAGCCGAACGAAGACTGTATATGTAACCTGTGCAACGATCATTGTGAAAGATACCATGCACAAAACTGCAAAATGAGGACAACCTCAATAATAAGAATGGCATTAGCATAGTTGGCCATCTGTACAAAAACTGTTTTTGCACATTGTGCGCTTTTCATTTAATAATAATAATATTACAAGTGAAATAAGCGTTGAAATTATACTTTAAATACGTTGATTTCACGTCTGGGGCCATGATTATTAAATTAGGATTTTCACACATTTGTGACTTTGCACTAAGGAACGGTTATAATAGAAGAAATTACTTCCACCCGCATGAATAGGAATCATTTCAAGGGATCAGCTAGGGCTTCCAATTCTATCACAAACCACTATACAGAGCATTGAAATGGAAAGGCTCCTAAAATTATAGAGTTATTTTACACTACAAAGTTTGGAAAGATGATAATTTTATAGTTATATTTTGTTGGATTCGAACCGGTGATTTATCTACCTTCGTAGTGCAGCTGCCGTCCTCGGCATACCGGGTTCTAATCTCGGTACGGCCAGAAATTTAAGAATTGCTGGAGCTGGTGTGTGTTTGGAACGATACATGCAGCTCACCTCTGTTAGGGGGTGTACTGAAAAGAGCTGCACGACCTCGGGACGATGATACGACTTTATTTATCTTCTACTTAACCTACGGTTTACTGTAACTACTCTGCTAGCGAATTAGTAAAGAGGTGTTTAAACAGTTTACTTTACCTGTAGTTTACCGTACACTCAGTTAAGTAAGAGGTACGCTTTGAAAAACGCTCAACTTATTTTTATCTATATATTTTTAACTTAATTGTGTTTCAAGGAACTGAAAAACTAGCACCCAGTTTATTACTTACTGTTAGTTAATTACGAGTTTTTTATATGTAGCGCTCAACTCATTTTCTATATACTGTATAACGTATTTCTAAGTATAGCGCCAGATGGTTGACACGATATTGTTATATTCATTTGGAAATTTCCAAAGCAAAGAAAAATTTGTCATTTTGTGTATACTTACTCCAATTAGTGTCGATAAGAAATCTTTCTATCGAAGGAAAATATGTTCTTGGAGTAGTACGATATTGAATGGAGTACTGCGGCGTGAAACGATCGAGGTGCTGGCGCGGAATATTGGATGGTGCGAAGCAGATGGTCTTGATAGAGCCCGCAGCTTCAGGGTTGATTATCTCTAATCACGCCAACACTGCCCAGTACTGCAGTGAAAACACACACGTTTACGTTCAGCGTCCTTAAGGGGGAATTTGGTGTAAAAATCGATTTTTGAAAATATTTTATAATCTACGCAGTGCAATTTACATTGTGTATAAATGTTATAGTTATAGAAGGCGTATATTAGATTTTTTTACTTAAAAAGTGGTGAAGTTATCATTGTAAAAATAAGACATTTTTAATCACTTATTAACTTATAAATAAAAATTTAAGTAAGTAATCACTACAATTATAGTTCTATATGTTCCACAGTGTGTAATGAAAAATTCCCGAAAAAAGTCATAGCGGTGGGATTTATAGTTTTTGAGAAAAAGCTAAGCATTTTTCATATTTGAATATGGTAACCAATATTCTAAATGCAATTTTTTATATACATTGTTTTTCAGAATCTGAAGCCTTTTCTCAAAAGCTACAAATCATAGAGCTATGACTTTTTTCAGGAGTTGTTCATTACTCATTGCGGAACATATGAAACTATACTTGTAATTATTACCTATTTACATTTTTATTTATAGGATATTATGTGATGAAAGAGTCTTAATTTGCAATGATAAGTTCAAAAACTAATTAAAAACTAATAAGAATAAGTAATTTTTTATAGTTCAGTATTCATATTGTAGTGATAGCTTCATACAGTAAAAATGAAACATTTCAAATGAATTGCACAATTATAATTTCGTTCATGGTTTTCATGCAGAAAGGGCATAACTGTTAAATATTTAATAATATTCATATACATAACTTACATCTTCATTTATTACAGTTATTTCTCTATGCGCACACAAAGTTTCATGCTTCTAATTCAACAACTGTGTTTATACTGTTTTCTTTCAAATAAAATGTTTCATTTCCGATTACATTCCCATTTAAATAACCATATTTTTTCGAAATTTCAAGAAATGCGAAGACTTTGCAATATGAATATAAGTTTTGATTTGTTATTGAGAAAAAACGAACACTCTGAATTGAGGAGAAAAGCCGGCAAAATTATAAATGTTTGTATTGTTTAACGAAATTGAATGATTTAGAATGGGGATATAAGCCAATGGAAGTGCATGTTCTTTAATTTTAATTGTCCTTTATGTCGATATAGGCTAATGTAAATTTAAAATTAGTATTTGGTTCGGTAAGAGTGAGCTCTTCGAAATAGGAATATGGAGGAATGAAAACGTAACTTCAGTGGTTTGTTAGCAAAAATTGATGTGGATGTAAGTTAAGAAAATTGTGCGTCAAAGTGCACAAGCGCTGCCTCTGTTACTTGTCCTCCATGCCACACTGTGCTCTCCGAAAAAAGGATAATGGATTTCGCTTGTCCACGGCGTTCACAAGAGAACTCCCCTATCAATCATCTGTACATACTCTCATATATCAACGGTGACAATGCGTGGTAAAAATTTTAAGGCTTCATTACACAAAATGAATATTTGAAGATATTTTACACTGAAAATGAGGGAGTAATGGCAATCATAATTTCTTGGAAGAAATAGTATACAGATTGTGTCAAAATTCAGTACTCCACATTCTATGGATGACAGAAGATACAGAAACAAAACATTTTTAAAAAATTTTCAAATGTAAATAACCATGATTTCTGAAATGAATAATTGTATTGACCAACAAAACCAAGCGAGTGGCTGCATGTCTTGGGTCACGTAACTGTCGGCTTACATTCGAAAGAAAGTGGGTTCGAACCCCATTGTTGGTAGTCCTGAATGTAGTTTTCCGTGCTTTCCCATTTTCACACCACGCAAGTGCAGGGACTGTACCTTAATTAAGGCCACGGCCACTATCTTTCCCACCCTTGCGTCCCCGAAAACCTTCAGTGTGTTAAACCACCAGCAAAAGATAAAATAAAAACCTAGCCTTATTTTCATATGGTGATCTGTCTTACTTTTAAAAACTCCACTCAGCTATCTGATGGTGAGATAGCGGCCCCGGTCTGGAATGCCGACCGAGCTCGATAGCTGCAGTCGCTTAATTGCGGTCAGTATCCAGTATTCGGGAGATAGTGGGTTCAAAGAACCCCACTGCCGGCAGCCTTGAAGATAGTTTTCCTTGGTTTCCCATTTTCAAACTAGGCAAATACTCGATCTGTACCTTAATTAAGGCCACGGATGCTTCCTTCCCCTCCTAGGCCTTCCCTGTCCCATCGTCACTGAAAGACCTATCTGTGTCGGTACGACGTAAAGCAAATGTAAAAAATAAAAATAAAAATTTACCAAGAAGATTCGTCGTGCTGACCACACGTTACCTCGTAATGTGCAGGCGTTTGTGATGAGCAGCAATCGCTTCGTAGGCCAATGCCCTTCGGGGCTGTTTCGCCATAGGGTTTGGGTTTGGTTTTCAACCTTATTCTACTAATATTATTCCAAGCCATATGTCCACTGACAGTTTTTAACATTCTTCTCAGAATTCTGGCTATTTATTTATTTATTTATTTATTTATTTATTTATTTATTTATTTATTTATTTATTTATTTATTTATTTATTTATTTATTTTATGCTTTTGTATGTAGTGATATCGGTGCATATCGTACAAATTACTGTAATCCTCAAGCTTTGGTGTTTTTTTTAATTTATTGGTACCTTAACATTCAAATGATGTAGTTACTGGAAACAGCTTCTAAAGATATAAACGTCTTTTTTTTAGATGTATACTACAGCTTCGGGACCTCCCAGCTGCATAACCCGCACTTTTTTTTAATTCGTTTTCCTCTTCACATTCTTCTTTCTACTTCTGGCTTCTTTGGTTATCTACTCAGTGAACGTTTCTAATTTCTGTATACGAATCTGTTCGCTCAGAAATAGATAATTTACCTTTTTTTTTCAAATTTTAGTATCTGTCCCACCAACATGTTCTTCGCAAGTTCTTCAGTACATTCATCCTGGTTGTTCCGCAATTATTGTAACGGATAACTGCAGATAGAACACCCATTTTGATATTATCTACACCAACAAGGGTTTTTTTTTTGTATTGTTCCCTGAATACCGTGATTAAAGCTCTCTTGAGGTTTTGAGTGCCCCAATACAAGCACTTGACTAACAGATTTGCATCACCCATCAAGGTTTTAAAACATGAGCTCTCTTGCGTTACACACGCGTATCGGCCTGCAGAGCTCAATTGACTGTACCGTTTTATAAATTTAAAGGTAGTTACCCAGGAACCCAAATTAACTATGTACAAGGTAGTATTCCCGGACTAGTTCTGTACTGCGCTATACTGACTTTCAACCCTGATAAGGTAATGTGTCAGGTGACATCACTATTATTTATTATAATTACAAGTTGCTTTACGTCGCACCGACACAGATAGGTCTTATGGCGACGATGGGAAAGGAAAGGGCTAGGATTGGGAAGGAAGCGGCCGTGGCCTTAATTAAGGTACAGCCTCAGCATTTGCCTGGTGTGAAAATGGGAAACCACGGAAAACCATGTTAACATCGGGAGTTGTTATAGTAGTGTCCTTGAGATCAGGTGTGTGTGGTAGTTTGCGATTAATCATGGACAGAAATGTGGATCGAGTAAGGGTGACATTTTCCGTTAAACGGATCAGATTGGTCACGGAAACATTGAATGTGCTTTAGCAAGTATTCGGCGATGAGGCAGTGAGACGCTGCAATTTTTCGTGTGGCTTTGGCGCTTCGCACGTGGAAGAACGTCCCTTAAATACGAGGAGCGATCTGGAAGAACTTCCACAAGCATCATCCCAAAAAATGTGGAAGAAATTCAGAAACCTGTGCGTGGGGATAGTCGGATGACGATCGGTGACATTTTAGACATTGTTGGTGTGTTGTTTAGATTATTGCAGACAGTCCTAACATCGGAATCGAACATGCGGCGTGTCGCTTCCTAGACTGTCCCCCAACGAGCAAGTTAGGGGTGCACAGCTGTGAGCTTGCATTCGGGAGATTGTGGGTTCGAACACCACTGTCGGCAGCCCTGAAGGTGGTTTTCCGTGGTTTCCCGTTTTCACACCAGGCAAATGTTTGGGCTGTACCTTAATTAAAACCACGGCTGCTTATTTCCCACTCCTATCCCATTGTCGCCATAACACCTATCTCTGTTGCTGCCTCGTAAAGTAGCTTATAAAAAAAAATGTTCTAGAAAAATCCCCTGTCGAGAATACCTCCTCACATACAAGAGCTTATCTCGCGGCGAAAGGGGAAATTTAACTCCAAAATAACAAAGAATACTTTTAGAAAAATGCTTAATATAGAAAAAGGCTAAGGATTCCTAAAATTACAGCAAACCCCATGTGAAAGACACTAGAGAACAACCTAATGGGGCACATGTTCCTAATTTAATCAGGGGTTAATCCCGAACTGCGATGCGGCTAGGAAAAATAAAAGATAGACTCGAGAGAGGTTGAGAAGGGTTTAAATTTTGAATATACTTAGTCGCAGTAAGAGAGGTGGATGCCGAGAGTAAATCACTCTAACGTCCTAGAAAAAAATATGATTTCCGTTATATGCTTACACTGTGTATGTTGGGTATTCAGCCCGAAGGCTGATTTGATCCTCAACAGCTCCACCAACAGCTGTCATAAATAGCCTAGTCGTCGCTGAAGAGGCTTACTAGGGAAATGAGGAGTGAGGTAGTTTCCCGTTGCTTTCCTCACTGAGCCAGCCATTGCTATTACATATCAGTCTGTCAAGCCCACTGAAATGCATGCACCAACCGACCCTATGGGCGATATTTTCACACCATTCATAACAGGCGACTGGCTGCATAAGGAATGGTATTACTAGCATCACTCATACCTCAGTCACTTTCATATTGTCAAAGCCAAGGATGAGACTGAGACAGGTCAATGAAAGTAACAATTTTGATATAGCCCATACCAGAAGACATAGTGCACTATAAACACTACATCTTGCCAGCAAAGGCATATGCTTACATGAGCTCCATTGAAATATAATATGCTTGCGTTAGCCTTGAATGGCGGAATGGCATTACATAAGGCGAACCTACACTTGCTCAATAATTATTCCAATTTGAAATCTACAAAATATGTCCCTCTACCAGGAGGGGAGTCACGAAGATCTGAAGGTAGCCTTTGCATTTTGATGATTGCCCTTAACTTACCAAGACTTTGCAAACTCGACTTTTTGAATTTCAGTCCCACCCTCAGAGAAGACTTTCCTTAAGGGTACACCTTTTTATAGGCTGCTGGCTGGCCACTTATTGCTCACAACTAGTGCCACCTTAGCAATCCCCGAAGGGGTACCAACCCCGAGAACGAAATTTATCATGGATACACGAAGTTTAGATAGTGAATGCTAGATGCCGCGCAGTACAGATGTAGGAAGATTTAATAATAATAATAATAATAATAATAATAATAATAATAATAATAATAATAATACCAAGTGATTTGGCCATGCGGTTAGGGGTGCACAGATGTGTACTTGCATTCGGAAGATAGTGGGTTCGAATCCTACTGTCGGCAGTCCTGAAGATGGTTTTCCGTGGTTTCCCTATTTTCACACCCGGCAAATGCTGGGGGGGGGGGGGGGTGTACCTTAGTTAAGGCAACAGCCGTTTCCTTCCCACTCCTAGACCTTGAACCATCGTCGCTATAAGACCTATCTGTGCCGGTGCGACGTAAAGTAACCTGTAAATAATAATAATGATGATGATCATAATAATAATAATAATAATAATAATAATAATAATAATAATAATGTCCTCCTCTGTGATGTAGCGATTAACAATGTTAGCTACCACCTCCAGAGGTCTGAGTTCGATTTCCGACTCTGCCACGAAATTTGAAAAGTGGTACGAGGGTTGGAGTGTGCTGCACTCAGCCTCGGGAGGTCAACTGAGTAGAGGCGAGTTCAATTCCTACCTCACCGGGCGAGTTGGCCGTGCAGTTAGGGACGCGCAGCCATAAGCTTGCATCCGGGAGAGTTCGAACCCCACTGTCGGCAGCCCTGAAAATGGTTTTCCGTGGTTTCCCATTTTCACACCAGGCAAATGCTGGGGCTGTACCTTAATTAAGGCCACGGCCGCTTCCTTCTCACTCCTAGCCATTCCTTGTCCCATCGTCGCCATAAGACCTATCTGTGTCGGTGCGACGTAAAGCAAATAGCAAAAAAATAAAATAAAAAAATAGCATCCGGGAGAGAGTGGGTTCGGATCCCATTGTCCGCAGCCCTGAAGATGGATTTCCATGGTTTCCCATTTTCACACAAGGCAAATGCTGGGGCTGTACCTTAATTAAGGCCACAGACGCTTCATTCCCATTCCTATGCCTTTCCTGTCCCATCGTCGCCATAGATTCCTACGTCAGCCATCCTCGAAATGGTTTTCCGTGGTTTCACACTTCACCTCCAGGCAAATGCTGGTGTGGTACCTAACTTAAAGCCACGACCGGGTGAGATACTGGTCCTCCTTCTCAGTTGTATGCCCCGCCCCTCGACCCAAGGTTTCATGCGCCAGGACACTGCCCTTGAGGCGGTGGAGGTGGGATTGGTCGCTAAGTCGAAGGGAAAAACCAACCGTGGAGGGTAAAACGGATTAAGAAAGAAAGAAAAAGAAATAATAATAATGTTAGCGTCATCTCCGCACAGACTATGCATGTCGCTGGAGGACTGGAAGGTACAAGCTTCCGCTAATCACATTTTCGCGGCTAAGTTGTGAACTCTGTACCCGCGTATTTCTCTGCCCCGTGATAAATTTCGTTCTCGGGTTTGGTACCCTCTAGTAGTCATATCAGGAGAGGAAGTGATAGTGTACTTGCTCAGCTAGAGAACGATTCATACGTCAGATGATTTATTGCCTCGCTTTTGAACAGCCTATCTTTGAATTGGGGGTATAACGTTCTTGAAAAAGTGAATGTATGCAGAGTACCCCCCAGACAGCCTCAAGTATGTGTAGTACCTAAGGCATGCATACTCCCTCACTTTCCAGTTCTTAGCGTTGATCGTCTGTTAAGCACACTTCAAGTAAGAGGCGCACTCTGTGTTGCAGCCCAAAGTTCAATACACTTAATAGCAGTGTCTTACTATGAGAGAAGTAGAACTAACAGCGAAGCGCTCGCGGTCAATATTCACACGACAATCGTACTTTATACTTGCGGGGGGGGGGGGGGGTCGAACCCCACTGTCGGCAGCCCTGGAGATGGTTTTCCGTGGTTTTCCATTTTCACACCAGGCAAATCCTGGGGCTGTACCTTAATTAAGGCCATGGCCGCTTCCTTCCCACTCCTAGCCCCTTCCTGGCTCATCGTCGCCATAAGACCTATCTGCGTCGGTGCGACGTAAAGCAAATAACAAAAAAAAAATTATACTTCGGGCCGATGACCTAGATGTTAGGCCCCTTTAAACAATAAGCATCATCATCTATATTAGGTACTAGGCAGGAACTGGACCACGTACTTGTTTATTATTATGGCTTGAATTTCTGTGACCTAAAAAGACCGGAAGTATGTGTACACATATACCCTAAAGATACCAAAATATGACAAAAAACCTGGAAATATGCCAGTAAGGAAATTACATATTGTTCAAAATTTGTTTAGAAGACCAGCATCAAACTGGCCACGTTTCTTCACAAGATGAAGTGATGCAGGAAACGTTGAACTTTCAACGCCACACATTCCCAGACGTGCAGATCACTTCCTGTGATATCTTGTGTATATAAAACTGTATGCGGTGCTCTCTTTGAAGCAGCTGTTGTTTTTGCGTGTGAGAATTTCATTACCCTCTTGAGTAGTGGTGAGAACACAGCGACATTTTTTTTTCAAACTTTGTTCAAGTGCACAAACACACATGCGTACTTGGCGGCATTCTCTTTGATACATACACAATATTATAAATCTAAAATAACCGCTGAATGCAAGGATGACTCAAGTTTGATTAACACTCTCAAGGTTGAACAGTTACTTATAGAACAAACCGGATTTCAGATCCAGCAAATAACCTTGCAGAAACTACAATAAATAATAATAATAATAATAATAATAATAATAATAATAATAATAATAATAATAATAATAATAATAATAATAATAATAATAATAATAATAATAATAGCCGAACAAACTGGTCTGCAGATATCATTTGAGAAAACAGAAGTAATGACTAACATCAAAGACGCTCCACCAAAACTCCATACAAAATACGGAGACATCACCCGAGTAGACAAATTCAAATACAGCCGAAACCCTGTCTCGAAATGCCAACAAACGAGTCCTTGAAAAACTGGAGAAAAAAGAACGCAAAATTGTGAGAGGAATCTTGGGATCAAAGTACAGAAATGGAATCCATCAAAAGAGATCCAACGAGGAAAAAGACGGGCACGATTTTACGGTCATCTGAAAAGAATGGACGGAAGAAAGTTAACTAAAGAAATCTTTCACTTTTTTTGGATTCAAACCCCAAAACCACAATTCCCTGGTTTAGAAATACCAAAGAAGACCTGCAAATACTACATATCTCAGCTGAAGACGCCCTTAACAGAGATCTCTTCCGCAAGAAAATATTGACGAACGGGCTAAACCGAGACGAGCAACCGAAGAGAAGACACGGTGCCCCTTGGACAGAGGAGCGTAAGCAGGCCCACTCACAAAGAATGAGGGAAATTTGGGCTCTAAAGAAGGCCAAGTTCAGTGTCAAATGCAACAAGACTTAACGTGGTCCTTGATGGCCTCAGCGAATTATATAATAATAATAATAATAATAATAATAATAATAATAATAATAATAATAATAATAATAATAATAATAATAATAATAATAATAATGCATTTATACAAGTTGAGGCACATGCTTTCCCTAGTGCACCGTCACTGCATTGTCCTACATAAGAGGCTTGCAGTGGAGTCTCAATGACGCACTGGCCGCCAGCGTCTTGGTAAGGCGTAGCAATGAGCCCATTGCTACACTGGGGCGAAACGCTGGTAATTTCAGGATTGAAAAAGTCTAAAAAGCTAAATGATTTTAACACTTGCAATCGATAAAATTAAATTATGGTTTCTTTCTGGGAAACCTTATTTTTTATAACATTATTAATCATTCGTGTGGGGTAAAGTCATCTCTATTGCTGGTTATGGATAGTGAAACTCTTTCCTTTCCACTTCTCAGAGGTAGTTGGATTTTTGAAGGGCGGAAAAACGTCCACTTGACACTCCATGTCGTACGATGTCGGCATGTAAAAGATCTCTGGTGATACATTTGGTATTTACCCGACAAATTAAATCGCAGCCATAGACGCCCATGAGAGATCCGTTTACTCTCTCTGCCATCTAGTGGGCCTAGAGTAAAACGGAACGTCGAAATTGACGAGCAGACAGCCAGATGGCGTCAAATCGAAATGTCTGCACACGGTAGCTGAGGCCATACGATTATTATTATTATTATTATTATTATTATTATTATTATTATTATTATTATTCCGTGATAAATAACATGGCGGTGTTTTGATTGGCTGCTGCGTACTTTTCACGTTCGTGTTACCTCCCTCCATTGTGAATACCTCAAATTTTACGTTAATTTTATGGTTGCGTTACGTCGTGAAGTTTACGGTTACGTTTGCATTATGGACGGCGCCAAAGTCAGCAGTGTGTGGTAGTGGTGGTGGTGCTGCTGCATATTTTTCCTTCTCTCTGAGGAATCCATTCCTGAAGCTTTGCCGCTGAGTTCTGATACATTCTGTATAATCTAAAAAATGTCAATTGAAACAAATGATACGTCGTTCAGGGAATATATTGTTAGACTGCAAAGAGTTCTAGCACGGTCATTCGACGGAGTAGAACCTTTGTGCAGGGTCTCTTTCTCTTCCTCACTTGAACTATGCAGCAGTTTCTGTTGGAGCAGCTATTTCATCGTCGGAATTTTCTTCATCTTGTGCTCTGCACAGCTCATTAATTTTTCGCCCACTAACAGATGCACAGCGAGACGCGCTGTCACCCCACAGGTCGTGTATTAAATGGAACAGAGTAACAATAAAGCATAGCAAATTATAGTTGAAACAGAGAGATATAACTGCTGAATATCATCTTGAATTGCTTCTCATTTAGATGGTCGTAGATCATTCTCGCTCATTTGAGATTTTTGAACTGTTTAATAAACTTTAAAAATCCGTTGAATATGCTCAGTTCAATAATTGTAAGAAGATAATGAATAATTCATGAGGCACTATCGATTTACTGGACCGTGTGTGATAGGCTAGAGTCCGAATTATTAGGTACTGATAGGTTAGAATGCAAACATACTTCAGCCAGTAACAAGTATACCCTACACTGTACAACGGTTATGCTACGAGATTTGCATAGATATGAGGAGTACAGCCTATAGAACTCCTTGAATTTATGCTACTCTTCCTACATTATGGTATAACTGGTTGCATGACACTTCCTACAAACCAAATTAATTTGCACTCTAACCTATTACCACCTAAAAATCCGAGGTATAGCTGATAGAAAATAATGAATTATAGTAAAAAATAAATGAACAGGACATTTTATTTCCTTTTAAAAAGGATAAATTTGCGATATTGATTTAATAATAACAGTAGTAATATGGCATGCCCCCTGTTGGTTGAGGCTGTAAAATAACATCCACGGTAACCCCCATCCATCGTAAGAGGCGGCTAAAAGGTGCCCCAGAAGCTCTTAACTTGGGAACGTGGGTTGGTGGCCACGGGGTGTTAAGCTGAGTCGTAGCAATGTTTCCACTTACTTTCGCAAGGCTCCTCACTTCCATCCATCCTACCTTGCTCAACCCTTGTTCTTTTCCGACCCCGACGGTATTTGGCTTGCGAGGATTAGGGAAGTGTTAATAGAGGATGGTTGCCCAGTTGAACTTGCTGTTAAAACAATAATCGCAACCGCCACCTCCACCTCAGCTAGCGCGTGTGGTCACTTTGATTTGAGGCCATCTGGTCGCCTGCTCGTCTACTAGATGCCAGATGGGCGTCTATCGCTGAGTTTTAATTCATTTTGTCGGGAAAACACCAAATGTGTCACCAAAGATCGTCTACATGCTAACACCGTACGACAAGGAATGTCCAATATCCTGCCTTCAAAAATACGGCTACCTCTACCGGGTTTGAACCCGCGATTTTGGGATGCGGAGGCCGACACTCTACCACTGATCCACACAGAGGGAACTGTTGATTTAACAATGACAGTGCACGCAAGAGAATATATTTTCTTCGTTTCCATAAGCAGTATATTACGCTCGGCTATAGGCTTGTACAGTTGAACTTTGTTATAATTACATCGGTTTCAGCCCCAACTCGTCTGTAACGTCATGTTTCCTGTGGTACGGACATAGTCCTCATAAGAAATGTGCTTTTCAGCCTTGCTTATTACGACAAATTTATAGGTATATGCGTCTACTTCGCTAATGTCATTTTGAACCTCAGTTTGGAATAAGATTTTCTAAGAACCAAAGTATTTTAAGAAATATTGTGTTGAAATCTGGCAACCTGGTAAATTATTTCCTGTCCCCTTTTGTCATAGAACTCGGGAATTCAGGCATATTCCCCACCGCATTGTAACCCGCCCGAATTCTTGGGGTATTAACGGTACCTGGGTGCTTTCAGTTTCCTCTAGTGCACGCATTTTGACGGAGTATGACTACTAAACTAACATTTTTAACGTTGGAAGAAAAAGTTAAAGTGATTCACCAAATTGAGAATGAAATTTAAAAAGCTGACGTGTGTCGTGAGCTTGGCCTTGTTAATTTCACAGTCCAAACAGTTTGGAAGAGCAAGGATAAAATTGTTATTGCGTTTGAACACAATGATTAAAAAATTATGCGGCTAGGAAAACCTGAACGGAGCGACGTGGATGAAGCCTAATTAAGTTTATGTTACTCTATTCGTCATTTTCCACCTCCCTAGACTGATAATACGGTTACTACGGCATTCGTTTATAACGATACAATCCTTCAGTTCACTTGAATGTCGTTATAGGGAGTTCTACTGTAATATAATACAACAGTTCTAAGCGATCACTTTTCGTCTTGGCCAGGACAGGAATTCCCGTCCTATCCAGGATTAAACAGCTTGCTTGCTCTCATGTAGTACAGCCCTCTCTTGTCCCGCCTGGCCGCTCAGCCAGTAATCTATATACATAAAAAAATAACTTGTCCTGACTGACTGACTGACTGACTGACTGACTGCCTGATTCATCATCGCCGAGCCAAATCTACTGGACATAAAGAAATGAAATTTTGGGCATAGATTCATATTAAGATGTAGGTGCTCGCTAAGAGAGGATTTTTGGATATTCCTTCGCTAAGGGGGTGAAAATGGGGGTTGAAATTTTAAAATGTGTGTATCTATATCTCAAAACTTTAAAAGTTTACACATGTAAAAATTAGTAATTAGAATCTTCTTTAAAAATAAGGAAACACGTATTTTTTTGTTTTCAGAAAATCCCGATAGTAGGGGTGAAAAAGGGTGAAAAAGTGGTTGAATGCCTTTAATCAGGATACCGGTACTTATATCTCATAAACTGAAGATATTACAGACCTGAAAATTGGTACATGTGATCTCTTTTAAAAATAAAGAAACACGTATTTTTTTGTTTTTGGAAAATCCAATTAATGGGAGGGTGAAAAGGGGGTGAATTTTTAAAAGGAGTGCATCTATATCACAAAACATTTAAAGTTTACAGATGTAAAAATTGGTATTTAGAATCTTCATTAAAAATAAAGGAACACGTATTTTTTGTTTTCGGAAAATCCCAATAGGAGGGGTGAAAAGGGGTGAAAAAGGGTTTGAATGCCTTTAATGAGGATACTTATATCTCAGAACCTGAAGATATTACAGACCTGAAAATTGGTATTTGGGATCTACTTTAAAAATAAAGAAAGTATTTTTTCGTTTTTGGAAAATCCAAATAATGGGGGTGAAAAGGGGGGTGAATTTTTAAAATGAGTGTGTCTACACTTAAAACTTTAAAAGTTTACAGATGTAAAAATGGGTATTTAGAATCTCATTTAAAAATAAAGGAACACGTATTTTTTTGGTTTTCTGTAAATCCCAATGGGAGGGGTGTAAAGGGGTGAATCATGGGTTGAATGCCTTTAATGAGGATACATATATCTCAGAAACGAAAGATATTACAGAACTGAAAATTTGTATATGGGATCTCCTTTAAAAATAAAGAAACATGTACTTTTTTGTTTTTGTAAAATCCAGTTAATGGCGGTTAAACAGGAGTGACAAATTGGGGTGAACTTTTTGAAAGACTATAGAATATCTGAGAAACGTAAAATGTTACAGACGTAAAAAGTGAGTATTTGGAATCTCCTGTAAATGTAAAGAAACATAGGTGAGTTGTTTTTGTAAACTCCACTTAAGGGGAACTAACAAGTGGGGAAATTTTAAAATGAGAATTTCTACAGTATATCTCAAAAAACTTAACATGTTACTGAAGTGAAAAATGATACTTTTATCTCTATTAAAAATAAAGAAACGTGTATTTTTAGTTTTCGGAAATACCACTTGGGTTGAGGGGGGGCTTAAAGTGACTGAAAATGGTGTTGAATTCTTTTAATTAGGCTACTGATATCTCAAAAATGAAGATGTTACAGATTTGAAATTTGATATTTGGAATCTGCTTTAAAAGTAAAGAAACACGCATTCTCTGAAAATCCAATGGGGGGGGGGGTGAAAGAATTGAAAAATTAATTGATTTAATTGTATGAGAATACATACATCTAATAAAAACTAAAGTTGTTACAGACATGAAAATTGGTATTTGGATCTGCTTTAAAAACAAAGAAAAAACGCGTTTGGGGAGGGGGTGGGGGCGGAAATCATCTTAGGGGCGGGAGTGAAAAGGAGTTGAATTCCTTTCATGGGGACACATAAATCAAAAACTGTCGAAGTTAGAGTCGTGATAATTGGTATTTAGAAGATCCTTTACTATTAAAGAACAAGTATTATTTGCCGAAAAATTCATTTAAGGGGGGGGGGGGGGGGAATGTGAACGTAAGTGAAGAAAATGTGAATTATTTTTATGGGAATATTTATATCTCAAAACTGAAGGTAACACACGTGAACATTGTATTTGGAATCTCCTTTAAACATAAAGAAACACGCCTTCTTTTGGGTGGCGGGGGGGGGGGGGGTGTTGTAAATCAACTTAACCGCGGTGGCGTGAAAACGGAGGTGAGACCAATTGATTTTACTGTTCCTAATGCACTTATAAGGAGCCTCCGTGGCTCAGGCAACAGCGCGCTGGCCTCTCACCGCTGGGTTTCGTGGTTCAAATCCCGGTCACTCTATGTGAAATTCGTGCTGGACAAAACGGAGGCGGAACAGGGTTTTCTCCGGATACTCCGGTTTTCCTGTCATCATTCATTCCAGCAACACTGTCCAATATTTTATTTCATTTGTCATTCATCGATCATTGTCCCAGAGGAGTACTTCGGCAGCCGGCACAATTCCTATTGTCGCCGCTAGATGGGGCTTTATTCATTCCATTCCTGACCCTGTCGAATGACTGGAAACAGGCTGTAGATTTTCGATGTACTTATTCTGATCATAAACCGAACATTTTAAATCTTTCCTGGGTTCGTTTTCAACCGCCATCTTTTCCTTCGGAGAACGTTCTTAGATTACAGTAGATTCTCCTGGCATATAAATAACAATTTAAACACGTTTGAAATAAACGATAGGAATGAGTTTGACCGTCAAATTGTTCCCCTCTATAATAAGGTCAATAATGCACGGAAGTATGTCATTCGTATCGCCAAAAATCCCGCACATTGCCTACGCGCGACAATGGTGCTGGTCACATTCTCAGCAATGACAATGGCAGCAGATGTAATTTACCGCCAAGTAGCGGTCTTGCATCTTGCTGTGGGGTCCAGAACATCTAATAATAATAATAATAATAATAATAATAATAATAATAATAATAATGTTCTGGACCGTCGTCAAAATGTGCGGGCCCCGCTGGAAACGGGTCCTGTACGGGTAATGACTAAGAACATAGTCCGGCTGAGGGTTCAGTACCGCCAAGGTACACAAGACGACACTACGCTGAATCTTCTGAAGGATTTGATCCATATTTAAAATGCTTATAGGAAAAGATGGCAAAGATTTAGGGACCCAACCGACCGGGTGGAATACCTGGACCTAGCCCGGGAAGTACGAAATCGATTGCTGGAAAGAAAGATTGAAAAATGGGAGGAAACTTGCCGTAATCTATTAGAAAACGAGTCAGATCGCGAATTTCGGCGGATTATATACGGTATCTAAAACAATAAGCATTCAGTTATAAATTTCAGTATAATACCGTAGCGAAGCACGGGTATCTTGCTAGTCTATATATATAAAATAACTTGTCCTGACTGACTGACTGACTGACTGACTGACTGACTGACTGACTGACTGACTGACTGACTGACTGACTGACTGACTGACTGACTGACTGACTGATTCATCATCGCCGAGCCAAAACTACTGGACATAAAGAAATGAAATTTTGAGGATATATTCATATTAAGATGTAGGTGCTCGCTAAGAGAGGATTTTTGGATATTCCTTCGCTAAGGGGGTGAACAGGGGGGGTGAAATTTTAAAATGAGTGTATCTATATCTCAAAACTTTAAAAGTTTACAGATGTAAAAATTGGTATTTAGAATCTTCTTTAAAAATAAGGAAACACGTATTTGTTGTTTTCAGAAAATCCCAATAAGAGGGGTGAAAAAGTGTGAAAATGGGGGAAAATGGGTTGAATGCCTTTAATCAGGATACCGGTACTTATATCTCAGAAACTGAAGATATTACAGACCTGAAAATTGGTACTTTTGATCTCTTTTAAATATAAAGAAACACGTATTTTTTTGTTTTTGGAAAATCCAATTAATGGGAGGCTGAAGAGGGGGTGAATTTTTAAAATGAGTGAATCAATATCTCCAAACGTTTAAAGTTTGCAGATGTAAAAATTGGCATTTAGAATCTTCATTAAAAATAAAGAAACACGTATTTTTTAGTTTTCGGAAAATCGCAATAGGAGGAGTGAAAAGGGGTGAAAAAAGGGTTAAATGCCTTTAATGAGGCTACTTGCATCTCAGAAAATGAAAATATTACAGACCTGAAAATTGGTGTTTGGGATCTCCTTTAAAAATAAAGAGACACGTATTTTTTGTTTCTGGAAAGTCCAATTAAGGGGGGGTGAAAAGGGGGAAATATTTTAAAATGAGTGTATTTATATCTCAAAACTTTTAAAGTTTATAGATGTAAAAATTGGTATTTAGAATCTCTTTTAAAAATAAAGAAACACGTATTCTTTTGTTTTCGGAAAATCCCAATAGGAAGGGTGTAAAAGGATGAATAATTGGTTGAATGCCTTAAATGAGGCTACTTATATTTCAGAACCTGAAGATATTACAGACCTGAAAATTGGTATTTGGGATCTACTTTAAAAGTAAGGAAACACGTATATTTTCGTTTTTGAAAATTCCAAACATTGGAGGGTGAAAAGGAGGGGGGTGAATTTTTTAAAATGAGCGTGTCTACATCTTAGAACTTTAAAATTTACAGATGTAAAAATTGGTAGTTAGAATCTCCTCTAAAAATAAAGGAACACATATTTTTTGTTTGCTGTAAATCGCAATAGGTGAGGTGTTAAAGGGTGAAAAATGGGTTGAATGGCTTTAATGAGGATACATATATCTCAGAAACGAAAGATATTACAGAACTGAAAATTTGTATATGGGATCTCCTTTATAAATAAAGAAACACGTATTTTTTTAATTTTTGGAAAATCCAATTAATGGCGGTTAAACAGGGGTGACAAACTGGGGTGAATTTTTTGAAAGACTATATCTACAGAATATCTTGGAAACGTAAAATATTACAGACGTAAAAAGTGGGTGTTTGGACTCTCCTGTAAATGTAAAGAAACATAGGTGATTTGTTTTTGGAAACTCCACTTAAGGGGAACTCAAAAGGGGAGAAATTTTAAAATGAGAATTTTTACAGTATATCTAAAAAATCTTAGCATGTTACAGAAGTTAAAAATGGTATTTTTTATCTCTGTTAAACATAAAGGAACGTGTATTCTTAGTTTTCGGAAATGCCACTTGGGTGGAGGGTGGGGGGGGGGGGGGTAAATGTAACTGAAAATGGTGTTGAATTCTTTTAATTAGGCTACTGATATCTCAAAAATGAAGATGTTACAGACGTGAAATTTGATACTTGCAATCTGTTTTAAAAGTAAAGAATCACGTATTCTCGAAAAATCCAATGAAGAGGGGGGGGGGGGTTGGTGGTGAAATAATTGAAAATTTAATTGACT